>NC_056726.1:1030039670-1030162170 GCF_019279795.1 Protopterus annectens | reverse complement strand
GCTATGCTATCAATTGACTGAAGTGTGTTACAGCAATATTAATGAGGTGTTACAATGTGTGCCAGTGCTCCCATTAATGTGTGTCAGTGTCCAGATGTCCTGCCCCAACAGGTTGAGAGGTATGACTGAGCAGCAAGAGTGTGAACACAGTGTGCCATACTGATGTAGAAAAAACATGTATATCAAGTATCAACTATACATATGTATGTATCAGTACGTGTAGCTGGAAGCTGCAACACAACAGACGTGTTACAAAACATCAGGTACATAGGCTGTAAATGTTGTACATGTGTGTAATCCTTGTATCAGTGCTTCAAACAGACATAAATGTGTACAGCTACAGGTTGCTGCATTGCCTTGACACAGAAATGCATACTAGAATGAGCATGAATACCAGGTTGGAATTGGAGGAGTGTCCAAATGTGATATGATGGTGTGTCCATGCCCACAACAAACATCCATATGCAACCCTACATAGCTGTATGGCACAGCAATACACGACCTGTAAAACCTGTCCCCACCAATTTAGAGTAATTCCCTTTGGTGGACAGCTGCAATACACAAACCACATACTATGTCAATATAATGGCTGTACAGGGCCAGTTAGGAGCAGACACCAAATTGGAAGCAATCCCACCTTCATCTAAACGAGCAAATAAGGCCACATGTGCATCACTGTATGGCTAACTACATGTAAAAAGTGGACACACCAAACAATGCCAATCCCAAGGTCATTTTCATGAATGTCTCCACTCTCTGAGTTGACAACACAACCCACCCTGTACTGGTTGTCTATCAGACCACATACACACACATGCCATTGCTATAGGCAACCGTCTGCAGACAGGTTGATTGGAAACACCATCACCTCCATTCATCCATAATAATAGGAGAATATGCACTGCAACTGCACCCCTCCCCCATCATCAGAGAGCAGGTCTGTAATGCCTAGTCAAGGGCAACACATCTAAGTCTCCATGGAACCTGATGACTCAGGCATGTGGTCTCAGCTCCATTACACAGTGTAGTCATATGAAGCCTGAGCACCAGCGATGCCCCATCTGCATGCAAGATGGCCACTGTCATCCCTCTACACAAATGTGAATCAAGAATGGAGGATTATGCCACTTAATGGCCCTCATTAGGGGGAACATGACACGTCAGGACCAAGAGTGTAATGCAAGCACATACTGTGCTGCTAGATGACAGGGGTATGATGTGGTTATAAGTGGTGGTTACTGCTAGGCAATGCTGATGTTCAGGTTTTGTGAATACTGCTGACCGCAGTACAATGTCCTGTGATGTTTTCCCCTGTTTATGTCTTCCAGGTGTCATCCATCATGGCAGGAATCTGGTATTTATGGAGGCTGAGAACACAGCCATAATTGAGAGCATCAGCCAGCACTACAGGTTGATGTTGGCCATACCAGACAGCAGTTGTGGGAGCAGACTGCCCTGTCAGATGACCTGGTAACCAGGGTAAACTCCATTGGAAACCGCAATCACACCTATGACCAGGTCATACACAGA
The DNA here is from genome assembly GCF_019279795.1 of Protopterus annectens. NCBI lineage: Eukaryota > Metazoa > Chordata > Ceratodontiformes > Protopteridae > Protopterus > Protopterus annectens. The sequence continues at coordinate 1,030,160,640 of NC_056726.1, read as the reverse complement.
GCAACTGACCTAATAAAACATGCACGGTGAAGGGCCGCTGCCATGGCCAGGGACCATTCAGCCACAGGTGGGAGTCCTGATATGCAGGCCCCACTGATTCCTACTGAGGAACTTCTTGCCTATCTTGGGTTAGCCACCACCCGAATGCAGGAACAACACCCACACATTGCGGAGGTGGGTAGCACCCAGACAACAAATGAGGAGCATCCAGGTAAGGCCCCAGTGGACATCAGTTACATAATGTATTGACTAGAATGCCATCCATAGAGTACCTAGATGCATATCTCAGGTCATACTGCATTTGTGGGTGGGGCTTTGTAATGCACAGAAATGCACATATAATGTGAATGTAAGCAAACTGTGTAGTATCAGAGCTGGTTCTGTACAGGTGCAAGAGTGCAGCACTCATCCTGTATCAATGCCACATGTGAGTCTGCTAACAGTACCTCTCTCCCACAACTACATAGGTCTCCTGGTCTGCAAGTGGAACAGTGGCCTGAAACGTGTGAATATGGAGATGTCTTGCCATGGCTCACCAATACACTAGGCATGTTAAGTCATGCATTCTACCATGCACACAGCTGTTACTCTTTGCCATATTTTGATATGTGCACATTCACATGTGGTGAGGTTCACTGCATTGCATCACAGTGGTCATCACTGGGGCCTACTTGCAGGAGACATAACATTTATGTAGCATGCCTCTCAACCTGTCAGTGCAAGGAATGTGGACAAAGACAGACATAACGGGGGAGTCAAAGGCCAAACCATAGGGACATACCTTGATTATCGCTGTTATAAGCTTAGATTGTTGCTGGAGTAACAGTAATTGTTCTACCATACAAACACTGGAGGATTTGGACTCTGACACTCAATTGATGTCATTACATAGTGACATCAATCACCAGATCATCCTAGTACTTAGTCAGGATAACATGGCTTCTATGAGGTACAGACCAGAAATTTTAAACAAACATCTGGTCAATCTGTACAGTTGTGAGGCATTGTCAGTGGGGGTTGCCATTGTGCTATACTGGTGACCAGCAATAATGTGTCCATGAGTGCAGTGTGTGCTAGGTGAAGGCCCTTCACCTACTAACACTAATCACATATCTCAGAGGTGTATATTTGCTCTAACATTGGGTGGAAATGGCTGCACTGCATGATGTTGAGGGCCCTGTGGTCTAACTGTGAGTTGTGCATGCCACCATTCAGATATTCTGAGGTCTGGGTAATGGCTTTGTGCCACTTCTCCTGTGTGTGTGTGTGTGTGTGTGTGTGTGTGTGTGTGTGTGTGTGTGTGTGTGTGTGTGTGTGTGTGTGTGTGTATGTGTGGGTGCATGCATGTGTGTGTGTACTAGCAAACCTGATAGTGCAGGTAGTAATTCACATATGCTTTCTTACCCTCACAGATGGACATGCAATCAGGGTCCATCCCACCCAGGAATTAATGTCAGTGGACTCTGATAATGATGGACAAAGTGAGGCACATGTGAGGTTGTCGGGAGCTGAATCTGTGCCATCAGTTGTCATACCACTGCAGACCACTATGAATCCCATACACACACACACACACACACACACACACACACACACACACACACACACACACACACACACACACACACACACACACAAACACAGTGCCCGCACACACCCAATCCCCAGTGGCTACAGATAAAGGACAGCTAGTGAGTGGTGGCATGGACCAGGTTAGTGTGGTGACTATGGCAGGTGTGAGTGTAGATATTAGGCATAGCCAGGGAACAGGCAAGGTCCCCCACAGGTGGATGGGCAGGGGTGCTTGGGGGAGGACCGCTCCCCATCAGGCCCCTGTCACAAGTGCCACATCAGGTGTCAACAGACGCATATTTTGGACCATCATGGAGGCACAGGCACATACTGAATGCAACATCAGACAAATACTCGGGGTGTCGGATGCAACTCTTACTGCCATGTGTGATGACCTCCATGACCTTGCTGATGTCAAAAGTTATTATGCTGGGGCCATGGATAGATGGTTGGGTGAGGCATTGGCAATACTTGACCATGAAATGTCTGAGCTAGAGCGTATGGTGGGAGATGGGTGTTGGCCACATAGACAGCACCAGCATCAGCTGGATTTCCATGGAGCCATGCACAATCACACTCCCATAGTGGCAGTACCACCGGCACTCCCAAAGGGGGGGGGTGCTGTCCACACCACACCAAAGCAGGCTATGGGCATGTTGTCCTGGCTGGTCCCATCAGTTGACAAGGATCCAGCAGACAGCAGTCATCATCTGGGAGTAGTACTGCATCTGGCCTTGGGACTGGTGGTGCCAGTGAGACCCCTGGCAGGACCAGTTCCCATGTTCATGGCCAGAGATGGTGAACTGTGCACCCTGGCATGTATGGTCCACAGTTGCCCAACATACCCCCTATGTAGGGCAGCCACATGGCATGACTGTGGGCATGCAAATGCACACACATCTCACTCAAATGCATGTCACTACCTGACACACCCAATACCTCCACACAGCCCATTTCAAGAATGCCCCTCCAAACACACACATTATGGCAACTGTATGGACCGGCCTAGGCATCTAACAAACCCAAACCACATCCTGTGCATATGATGGTACATGTGCTGCATCCCTGTCATTCATACCATCAGTGCAGGGACATGCTAATATGGTTCTGATGCACAGGGTGAATTTAGTATAGTGTAGCTATGTAATGCTGTGTAAGGTGCTGTCAGCTGGCATTTGTAATGGGTACACTTCAGAGTATGTGTACCTTCCTTTTTAGCCATGATGCATTTTGGTGTTAGTAATGCTGACTGGTAGTAGTCTCACATGCTGTCTTCTGTTTATGTTTTAGGTGTCTGTGTGTTAGCAGGATGTGGCCCTGCAGACATTGCCAACAAGGGGTATGGCAGTGTGGTAGTACATCAACTGTGTCATAACCAAGGTACAGTTGTATATGCACACATTTACTAGGTCTGTATAACAGTTATTGCATGTGCCACAGAGCTTATAGGGCAGAGGGTTGTATATAGGTAAGTCTATGGTGGTTGACATCAGCAGCTCTTGTAAAGTGGACAATGGTAAGTGTAGTGGGTGGAACACACCTCAGATTGGTAAAACCCACACCCACGGAGGATATTGTGTTGACCAAATAGATGGAAAATACTGTTCTCACACACACACACACACATACACATGCACACACACACACACACACACACACACACACACACACACACACACACACACACACACACACACACACACACACACACACACACACAGGATCACAGTTGCCAGTGTTGGGTTTGGAACCCCTACCCATCTAGTTAGTGGTACTACAGTGTTATGCAATTATCACAGGTGGCACAGAGCTTATAGTGTGAAGAGTGCTCCAAGATACCTGTAAAGTGAATAACATCATGTGCCCTTGTAAGGTATGGCAATGTCACATATGAGTCAACACACTCACAAACACTGCTATACACACCGAAGCACACACACATATTTGCCAGTACGGAGGTTAGCAGCCCTGCCTATCTTGTTATTCATTCCATACTGCTACATAGCTATTGCAAGTGGCACAGGGCTTATAGGGCTGTAGAGTGTCTACAGATAACCTCTACAGTTGATGTAAACAGCGAGCCTCATAATGTGGACCATGGGATGTGTAGTGGGGGCACCATGGCCTAAAATTATAAACCATAGGTTCATAGGTTGGCACTAGGCTATCGGCCCTAGGGCCTATGCAAGCCTAGCCATAACAGTTCCCTGGATATTTCTTCCCACAATATTTACTTCTCCAGGCCCCTGTCTAGCAGGTGACTAACATGATCCCCGGGGTGAATTTCCTATCTCCCATCCAATCATCAAGGTTCCTTTTGAAGAGGGCCAGTGAGGCGCTCTGCTTGATATGTGTGGGCAGTCTATTCCAGAGTATGGGGAGTCTCTGTGTCAGGAACCTATCCCTCCAGCATGTTTTGTTCATTGTGATGACAAGGTTTAGATCCCTGGAGCGTGTGGCTCTCAGGGATTGGGATTTCTTTAAGTGGAGCATGTCCAACAGCTCAGGGTTTGACATGGCCTTGTATGTTAAGCGAAATCGCCTCTGAGTAGTAGACGATATGCCACAGAGTATAGCTGGAGTTTTTTTAGACGGTCAGTATATGGCATCTGCTTTAGGCCTGTGATTCTTTTAGTGAGGTATTTCTGTGGCCTTTCGAGCTGTTGCAGATGTCTTGTGAGGTACATACCAAGTGGGGCATTATACTCTATAATGGGTCTAATGAGGGATGAGTACTGTGGGACAATGACCTCCTTTTTTCTGAATGAAAAGCCCTTAGTGATGAGGTGTGCCACATAGAAGGATTTCCTGACTGTTGTGGCAATGTGGTTATCGAAAGTGAGACCACTGTCCACCTCTGTCCCTAAGTCTCTCATCACACTTTCGATGTTTAGTGTACTGCCACCTATGTGGTAATTCATGGATACATGTTTTTTTCCAAAGGGAATAGCTATACATTTCTTGGCATTAAGCTTGAGCCCATGGCTCTGGCACCAGGCATCTGTTTTTGTAAGGCCCTTTTGTAGAATATCCACATAATTTGGGGATTCAATAATGGCTCCCAGTTTGCAGTCATCTGCAAACTTTGTTAGCCAGAGTCCCTTAGTGTTGGCCTGTACTTCAGAGAAGTAGATGCCAAAGAAGAGTGGTCCCAGGACTGAACCCTGAGGTACTTCATTTGTCACTTGTCTGGAGCTGGATTTGGAGTCGGTTACTTTTACTGTCTGGGTTCTGTCAGTAAGGTAGTTAACAACCCATCGAGTGACGTAGGGATTTATGCCCAGCTTAGTAAGTTTATCTATGATTCCAGAGTGGGGGATGGTGTCAAAGGCCTTGGCGAGGTCCAGATAGGCTGTGTGGACTGCCTTACCCTCGTCCACAGCTCTGGAGACTGATTCAAAGAAGTCAATCAGATTCAGGAGACAAGATTGGCCCTTCACAAACCCAAACTGGGTGGGGTCCAGTGTTTGAAGGTTGCCAATGTCTTTGTTTATAAGTTCCATGATAATGCATTCCATGCCCTTACCAAATCAAACATCAGACTGATGGAATGGTAGTTCGGGATCAAGGTGGATCATCCCTTGTGGAGCAGTGGATCCAGGATGGTGTACCACTGTGCCCTTGTCTGGTCTGAGGTGTGCAGTGGTGTGTGCCAGACACTGGAGGAGGTGCCAGTTCATGAGTTCATGGTGTACACAGGTAGCATGGGTGCCTGTAGTTCATGTAGTACCTGTAGTAGCTAGCCATCTGGGTACAGTTGTATGGTGTTTGGCCGTGAGGACTTATTTTGGCAATCTGGCTGATAGATGGGCCCTTTGGGTGAGAGGTATTGAGATTGGCATTTTTGGGGGTGAGTGGGATTGTGAGAGGGATTGGTTCTGAGTTATTATTGGCCATATCTGATAGTGGCAGAGCAGATCTGAGATTTGCCATTAAGATTCTTGACATCTGACTATTGCCAGATCTTTTCTTTCTTGGCTAGATTATGATTTTTTTTTCGTTATGCTTTGCTTTGATTTTATGATTTTCGTCTTTTTCTTTTTTAGGCTTTAGCTTTTGTTTTGCTGCCTTACTGAGGCCTCTTTGCACTGCTGTTTCTTTGGGGATTTTTGCAGTTTGGGATTAGTTTTTCCTTCTTTGTTATAGTTTTTTTTTGGAGAAGGATTGTTTGGTTTTAGATGGGATTGGCTTGTTTTGCATTGGTTCTATTGTCTCTGTATTTGGCCTTGCATGATTCATCTGCAGTCGAGTGTCCTTGTGTAGTGTCTGGAGTTGTGTGTCAGATCACTTCTGACTTGAGTTGCTCTGTTTGTTTTTGTAGTTTTAAGTACTTTTACTGGGGTGTGAGATGGGATGTCAAGGGGGATTTTTTAGGTCAGAAGGGTGATGACCAGTGGGTGTGGTGTGGATGTCAAGGGTCCCATGTTGGTGATGAATGACCAGAAGTGACCAGAGCAACAATCCCATAGAAGATCCAGGAAGTTCTGATTAATGGGTTCCTGGAATGTATTCCAATTAATGTACCCAGGAAGTTTATGTTTTTGTATTAGTGGGAATTTTGGGATTCCAGTATTAGTGTGTAGTTGTAGAAAAATAGGTTGTAGTTCTGTAGCAAAGGTGTGTAATAGAGTTGTGTTGGAGTTATTAGGGTGTTTTAAGGTATCTTTAGGATTGCCAGATTTGTTAGTGTTAGCATGTGGGAATGTTGTAGCATGGTTGGTGTTGGCTTGCAGTGTAGGGTTTGAATCCTTGTTTTGAATATGGATAGTGGCACCTTTAGTGTTTCAGAATTTCAGTTGTGGCCCTAAGTGTGGTAAGTGTGGATACCTGGTATGAACTGGTGCTCTCTGGTGCCTTGTGGCGCCTAGTGTTGTTGCACAGTTATTGTGGAGATGCAATTGGTTCCTTGGATTGCAGGGTTTTGTCTCAGTTTTTTCTAGCATATTCAAGCCAGTCACAGTAGTTTTGCAAGATTCTAGGCCATGCGGTTTAGTGCACTAGCAGAACCTTGCTTCTAGCATAGATTAGCATTGCAGGTGAGCTTTACCTTCACCTTTTTATCCCAGGGTGACAGCCTATCCTTGTCTCCCAGCCTAAAAAATCGTGGGTTGTCGGGCATGTCCCAGGAGGACAAGCCAATCAGAGTTGTCGACAGGTGCCAGGTTATACTGTCATTGTTGGAGTCCCTTTTTTTCTATACTTGTCGTATTGTTGTTGACACCCCCTTTGTAGCCATACTCAGGTCTCAATCATGTTGAAGCTATACTGTGGTATGAAAGACTGTCACACCATTATGGACATCAGGGGGTGCACATCAGCTGGTTCACTCCACTGCCTGTCTACAGAGAGTCGTATTTGTACTTGTACAGGAGGTATGGACAAGTCCAGGTTCATTGGATGGACAATGACAGAGTGGCTGGTGTACTTTTTGTCAGTGTTCTTGAGTGTGAGTGGGACATTTGTGTGCTTATTGTTAGAGTGCTCTTGACATAAAGTGTCCTGTACATTGTTGGTGTTTAGGGGCTGTGAGTGGTTTGTTTGGGTGTTGTGTATGACTTCAGGTTTGTTCACATTGGTTGGGTGAGCTGTGGTGCTAGTGTGGCACATGTGTGTTTTGAGCTGGGTGTTGTTGGGTGTGTCACTGGGGTTGTAACCTGTATGTGTTGGTGTTGATGGTGTGTTGTTTGAAGGGCTAGGAGTGTTTTGAGTCTGGGTTTAGTGGTGCTATGTGTGCTCTTTGGTGGTGTGGGTTTGCTTGGCCATGAGTTGGGCTTTGTGCACATTCTCACACATGAGCACACACAGGTTGTTTCACACAGTTGCACACACACACACACACACACACACACACACACACACACACACACACACACGCACACACACACACACACACACACACATACCCACACACACCACGCACACACACAGACGCCGCTACACACACACACACACACACACACACACACACACACACACACACACACACACACACACACACACACACACACACACACACACACACACACACACACACACACACACACACACACACACACACACACACACACACACACACACACACACACACACACACACACACACACACACACACACACACACACACACACACATGTTTGCCAGTACAGAGATTCTTAGCTTCAAAGGTTTATAGGTGTGTACTAGGCTAATGGCCCTGTAGCCTTTACAAGCCTAGCCCATAGGATTTCCCTGGCATCGTGCCACCTGACATTAGTCTCCAGTGCATCTATTGAGTATATCCAGTAGAGTGATCCTCAGGGTGAAATTTCTATTCCCCATCCACTAATCCAGATTTCTCTTGAAGAGGACCAGTGAGGTGCTCTGTTTGACATGTATGTGAAGTATATTCTATAGTGTGGGCAGTCTCTGGGTTATGAATCTGTCCCTCCAGCGTGTTCTATTGATTGTGGTTATTTGGTTGATGTCTCTGGGGCATGTGCGGATGGATTGGGATTTCTATAGATGTAGCATTCCCAGAAGAGCTAAGTCAGGCATGGCTTTGTAAGTCAAGCAGAGATGGCCTCAAAGTAGGCGATATGAGATAGAGAATTTTTGGAATTTTTTGAGTCTGTCCATATACGGCCTAGGATCCTCTTTGTGAGGTACTTTTGTGGCCTCTCCAGTTGTTGCAGGTGTCTAGTGAGGTATATGCCAAATGGGGCATTGTACTCGATGACTGACCTAATGAGGGAAGAGTAAATGGAGGCAATGACCTCTTTCATCCTGGATGCAAAACCCTTAGTAATGAGATGTGTCACATAGAAGGACTTTCTGACCACAGTGGCAATGTGGTGGTCAAAAGAGAGGTCACTGTCAATCTGTGTTCCCAGATCTCTTATAATGACTTGTGTGTTCAGTGACTACCATAGATGTAGTAAGTCACAGGAACCAAGTTGTTCACAAAGGGGATGGCAACACATGTTTTGGCATTGAGCTTAAAGCCAGGGTTCTGACACCAGACATAGGTCTCAGTGATGATGTTCTGCAGGATGTCATCATTACTTGGGGAGTAATAATAGCACCCACCTTGCAGCCATCTGCGAACACTTCATGTTGGCCTAGACTTCAGAGGCATTGATACCATACAGGAGGGGACCCAGGACTGAACCCTGTGGGACTCCACTCGTGACTGGTAGGCAGTCTGACTTGGAGTCGGCTACTTTCATACTGTGTGTTCTATCTGTGAGACAATTTGCATCCCACCTAGTGATATAGCGGTTGATGCCTAGCTGAGTGTGTTTGTCTATGATTCCTGAGTGGGGCATCATATCAAAGTATTAGAAGCCCTGCCTATCTTGTTATTTATTCCATACTGTTACATAGTTATTGTACGTGGCACAGAGCTTATAGGGCTGCAGAGTGTCTACAGCTACCACTACAGTAGATGACAACAGTGGGCCTTATAAAGTGGACATTGGGATATGTACTGGGTGGACCACACCAAAAAATTGTAAAACTCACCCCCAATGGATATGGTTCTCACACAAACACAGGATACTGTTCTCACACACACCCATATATTTGCCAGGACTGAGATTAGAACACCTACCTATTTCATAGGTTCATAGGTTCATGGATTAGTACTAGGCTAACTGCCCTTGCAAGCCATTTTAAGCCTAGCCAATTATCCCTTGTGAGACTCAAACCCTGCATCTTGTGTTTGTAAGGCAAACACCTTAACCATTAGGCCACCCTCCCTAGTTATTGTTACTATAGTGTTATGCATTTATTGCATGCACCACAGATCTCATAGAGTACAGGGTGTCCCAAAGTTCTTCTAAGCTGAAGATCATCACCAGCCCTTGTAAATTATGGCAATGGGAGATGTACTGGGTGAGAAATGGCACAACATACTTTAACCTACAGATATACAAACTTAAAAACACAAATACACTCACACACACATTTGCCAGAGTTGTAATTAGAATCCCTACCTAACTAGTTATTTGTACTACAGTGTCATGCAGTTATAGGATGCAGCACAGAGCTTCTAAGATGAAGGGCTGCCCAAAGGTGCTTCTAAGGTGACTGACATCAACAGGACTGCTAAAGTAGGGCAATGGGAAGAGTACTAGGTGTGAATGTCCTCAAAATGTTTAACCTACAAACACGCACACTTTTACATTTGCCAGGACCAAGATTAGCACCCCTAATTAACTAGTAATTTGTACTATAATGTTATATAGTTATTGCATGCGCCACAGAGCTCAAAGGTCTGAGAGCTGCCCAAAGGTACCTTTAAGGTGACTGACTTCAGTAGGACTGCTAAAGTAGGGCAAAGGGAAGTGTACTGGGTGTGAATGGCCTCAAAATATTTAACCTACAAACACACACACACACACATACACACACACACACAAACACACACACACACACTTTTACATTTGCCTGAACTGAGATTAGAACCCCTACCTAATTAGTTATGGGTGTGAATGGCCTCAAAATTCTTACCCTACAAACACACATGCACTTTTACATTTGCCAGAACTGAGATTAGAATCCCTACCTAATTTATTTGTACTATAGTGTTACACAGTTTTTGCATGTGCCACAGAGCTTATGGAGCTGAGCCCTGCCAAAAGATACTTTGAAGGTATCTGACATCAGCTGGACTGCTAAAGTAGGGCAATGGGATGTGTACTGGGTACGAATGGCCTCAAAATCTTTAACTTACATACACACACACACACACACACACACACACACACACACACACACACACACACACACTTTTAAATTTGTCAGGACTGTCATTCGAACCCCTACCTATCCGACTATTTGTACTATGGTTTTATGTAATTATCACACACGCTGATAGGACTGACAGGTTTCCAGAGGTACTTCTCTGGTGAATGACATCAGCAGATCCTGTAAAGTGGGAAATAGATCATGTACTGACTGGGAAAGGCCTCATAATACTTTAACCTACAAACAGAAACAAAGGCAGATGATGTGATATTTCAAACCCCTACCTCAGTCATATTATACAATGGAGCTCACCTTCATGCTGGCACATGTGACTAGTTATAACTGGTATGCAACTGTCCACAGCAGGGCATAACTTGATGCTTTTCAGGGTATCCCTGTCAATGCCTCACTCTGTGTGTGTGCCACCCTGTGTCTCTCTGTCTGTCACTGTCTGTCTCTCTCTTCTCCATGTCCATGTGTATGCCTGCTTGAATATTGTCATATGTAGCCCAGATATATATATATATATATATATATATATATATATATATGTATATATATATATATATATATATATATATATATATATATATATATATATATATATATATGTGTGTGTGTGTGTGTGTGTGTGTATCACATGCAACAGATGCGGATATGTCAATTATGGCCCACCTACAGCTGGACAAGGGTATTCCTGTCTGGTGGGTGTAGGTACTGTCAGTTATGTGTGATGTGGTCCTCAGATGGTTTGTGTTGCTATATGTATAGATGAAGCTACATGTCAGCCCAGCTGTCAAACCATCACAGGCTGACATCTGGCCAAACCCAGATATGACAGTCGGACAAAGGGCCACACATGGGGAAAGGTTTTAGTACTGTTCTGTCTATCGTAGACAGTTGGATGACCTGTTTGGTATTTGCCTGCTTCCTTTATTATGCATTAGCACAATACAGTTTTATAGGCTATTGTGGGTTCACACATGGGCTGTAATTCTCTAAGTGTAGGAGCATGCCCAGTATGACCTTCTATAGTAAGAGTGGGACTCCATTCCAGACAGAGTTGTACTCCATTCCGGGTTTTGTGTTCTAGATCTGCAAATAGCCTGCCAAATTGTGGAGACAATGGCCCAAACATAGGGGGATCCTTTACATATGTCTGGTATTAATGGTGAATGTTTGCTACAGTGACTGGGTTTGTTATTGCGGACATTTACTGACATATTTGATGTCTGGTACTGAAATGTATTGCGCCATTAACTACTAACAGCGATCCTCAGCTCATCATAGTAATTTACCAGAGTTGTACAGGAAGTGTGGTGCACAGACCAATATTATGAGCTAGACAATAGACTTTCTTGCATAATCCTGCCAGTTGGGGGTGCAGCTACAGCCAGTTGACTAGTGAAGCTGTGTAAACAGTCCAGCACCTTGGTGATATACTGGCTGGGTATCTTTTGTGTGTTATCCTTCTTACCTGACGGTCATATCCTGGTGTGGGCATACCTCTCAACTGTACAATTTTTGCAGATTGTCCACCTGTTTGTATACTTTTTGTCCATTTGTCATATACTTATGGTTTTCTTGACAAACTTAACTTAGTAAAAAACTGTAACAACACCAAAGGTGGATACACTCCATAAACCAACAGACCACTCTGTAGATGAAAAATAAACACTGTAAACGAATGAGAATCCAATAACGTATATTTAATTTAAGCGCAACACACAGGCTTTTCGTCAGTATCACTACCAACTTCTTCAGAAACAGAAACAGCATCACACAGTTAAAACTTCATTATATACTAAAAACAAAGACGTCACATGTTCTCCAAGGTCTGCGAAACTGCATAGAAACCCTCATAGAACATACTTAATGAATAAAAACTAGTACATTCCTTGTCAAATAGAAGGCTTTATCTAAAAACTGTAAAATTACAACCCCCCCCCCCCAATAATACAAAAATAAAGGCTTATAATATACAGGATTCTAATAAATGATCGGAAAAGTCATTTTAACACATAGTCAAGAAAAGTGCAAAACAAGAGCCGCATTGGCTTAAAACCGAACAGCCCTAATACATGTTAAAATCAAAACACGGAACATGTTTTTATTTCTATCCTATATAATCCTAAATGAACTGAAATATTTCTAAGCAGCACATATTAGACATATTAAAATACATGATATAATAATATTAACAGTCTTTAAAAATAGATTCCGTGTGCGATGTATGTTGCTATCCTAAAATAGTAACAAAACAAACCACCTGCACATATCAATAACACATACAAACAAGAAAAATGAGCAACTAATAGCGATTTTTCTTGTTTGTATGTGTTATGGATATGTGCAGGTGGTTTGTTTTGTTACTATATCAGGATAGCAACATACATCACACACGGTGTCTATTTTTAAAGGCTGTTAGTATTATTATAGCCGGGTATGGCATATCATGTATTTTAATATATTTTAATATATTTTTCATAGTTTTGTTTGTCTAATATGTGCTACTTAAAAATATTTCAGTTCGTTTAGGATTTATATAGGATAGAAATAAAGACATGTTCCGTGTTTTGATTTTAACATGTATTAGGGTTGGTCAGTTTTTAAGCCGATGCGGCTCTTGTTTTGCACTTTTCTTGACTATGTGTTAAAATTACTTTTCCGATCATTTATTGGAATCCTGTATATTATAAGCCTTTAATTTTGTATTATGGGGGGGGTTTGTAGTTTTACAGTTTTTAGTTGAAGCCCTCTATTTGACAAGGAATGTGCTAGTTTTTATTCATTAAGTATGTTCTATGAGGGTTTCTATGCGGTTTTGCAGACCTTGGAGAACATGTGATATCTTTGTTTTTTAGTATATAATGAAGCTCTAACTGTGTGACGCTGTTTCTGTTTCTGAAGAAGTTGGTAGTGATACTGACGAAAAGCCTGTGTGTTGCACTTAAATTAAATATACGTTATTGGATTCTCATTCGTTTACAGTGTTTATTTTTCATCTACAGAGTGGTTCGTTGGTTTATGGAGTGTATCCACCTTTGGTTTTGTTACACTTATGGTTTTCTGGCAGGTTAGTGGCACATAACTAATGACCGCAGTCACTGGATTATGACAGAACATTCATGTTGCAGACTTCATATCCTTCTGCCAAGTCATGTTAATGCAAGTCCTGTTATTCTAACAACATTTGAGGTCTGTGGGAGCAATATTCTACACTTGTCCCTATATTTGAGTTTTTATCTCTTCATTATTTGTCTTTGTCCAGATTTTTTTCTCTAAGAGGTTGAATGGTATGCTGCTAATGTTTAGCGGCATGGCCTTTGAGTTGGGGTTTGTGGGATGTTTTATGTTGGTAGTATGGACCCCATAACTTTCCCGACAAAGGCACTATGTGTGAGGCAAGGGCCATTGACAGAGTTCTGTAGGCCAAGTAAAATAGATGTAGGCCATCTGTAGCACCACAGCCTGGTCTGTCAGTCATATATTCCCAGGCTGCCAGGCAGTGAATCCCCCTGGAATGACACCAGTAAGTGAGCACTTTGTTACTGGCAATCACTTGCCATTCATATTGAGCCATCCTTCTGGCTGATGACAGAATGCTGCTTAAGCTTAGGCTCTTACCTGCATGGGACACATATTCCACAGGCTGACACATGTCTGTCTTCCTATAGTCCAGGGTGGTACATTTGAAATCGTTCACACCACCATGGACCAGGCCATACTGATACCTGTACCTGTTTTGTGGTGATCTGTGTGCATGTGTGATATGGCAGATTATGGAACCTGACTAACATGTAGTCATGAATTTCTCCTTATCCTGCCTGCTGGGTGGCACATCTGTGTGTGCCACAGTGGAGTATTCTATGAATAATATGTTGGGTGTTTGGTAAGGTCTTAGTGTTTGCAAGACCCTGGTATGTGAAGTATGTGTGGTCTGTGGTGTCTGGGTTTGTGGAGTTCTCATGTGCTTTGGGCTCTGGGGTGCCCTTTGTTTGGGGTTTATTTTGTTATGGACCTCCATATATGTGAGACTGTGTCATATATTTGCAGGTGATGTTTACTGACTCCATACACTGAAGGGCACCTATGTTACAGTACTATTTATTGTAGTGTGCACCTTCTCCATTTGTCTGACCAGTGGTTCCCATTCCACTTATGTGTCTCTCTTTCTCCTTCTATAATCCAGTCACTGGCTTTGGCCACAGTGGCTACTGTTATGTATTTGTACTTCTGGTGTGAGTGCTGTAAATGCCGTAACATCACACACATGATTATGAACTTCACAACTCGGAGTGTACCCATTTAGCAGGTTTTCCATCACTGCACCACCACATCTGATGTGGTACTCAGATGGTTTGTGTTGCTATATGTTCATATGAGGCTACATGTCAGCCCAGCTGTCAAACCATCACAGAATGACATCTTGACAGGCCCAGATATGACAGTCGGACAAAGGGCCACACATGGGGAAAGGTTTTAGTACTGTTATGTCTATCATAGACAGTTAGATGACCTGTTTGGTATTTACCTGCTTCCTCTTATGGGTATGTCATCTGCTTCTCCTCTAGCCAACACTTATGTTTTGACATGTCCCTCTTTTGTTTTGCAAATAGTTGGCAGGCACATGTGATTGTTAGTACAAGCAGAGCGGGTATACAAGGCATACTTGTGCCCCTTCTGTGACAACCTGTCATTCCAGGGGTATGGATGTTGGCCAGTGACATGTTGTCAGTGCTGACACAGTGAGGTGCCAGCCTTGTATGACCTGTCAGTACATTGACCTACTGGTACCTGCTGTCCTACTAAGCACCATACCTCTCACCTTGTTAGGACCGGACATGTGGACAAGGCCATAAGTAATTTGCTGTCAAAGGCCTACATATAGAGACCTTCTTTACTGTTTGGCCTTACAAACCTAGACAGGTTATACAATAATAGATTTAGTATAAGGATGCATTTGTGCATAGGCTCTGAGGTCTGACACTACAATCTGTCATTATCTCTAACTTTTTGTCTTTCATGATTTGCCAATGATTTGCCAGTAAACCACACATTTCATGATGAATGGCTCGTAAATAGGTTGCATACCTATGGGGATTCCTCCCAACATCTGTACAGTTGAGAGGTGTGGTGGGCACTGTGTGGGTTACTCCATGTCTGGACAGTGTGTACCAGCCCTACCATAGTTGTAGCTGACATGCAAAATAGTTTGCACTACAGTTCCAGTAACATGGTCCCTGTCGATCACAGTACTGTCCCTAGACCACTTAGAAACAACAGCAGGTGTAAGTCCTGGCCACATACTCACAGTATTAACCGCATATACAAATATTTTATTGGCCCATGCATATTGTGGACATGCAACAAGTTATATTGATTGGGACAGCCCTGACAATGTGTGCTCTGCTGCTATTACCCTACAACCATACACGTTACTACATTTCTATGGGAACATGTGTGTGTTGGGGTCACACCTGTCAACTGCACACATTTGCACAACTTGTGCTGATGTTGCCTTTACTTATTGGTTCCATTTATCACAGTGTTATGTCTGTCTTGGTGAATGGGGGATACTACTAAGGACCACAGGTCAGGTTGTGATGTGAGACATTTGGGTTTCACGTTATGTACCCTTCAGAGCCTTTCTGCAACAGCAAGACCTGCTGTGGTATCACTTGTGTAAGTCTGTGGGGAAGTAATCCTTAATTTTCCCCATTTGTTGGCCTTTGCTGGACATTTATTATGGTTGTCTACAGCTGGTTGAGGTGGAGGGGTGAGTATGGGACCCCCACATTGACATCTAAGCATGTGACCTCTGACCCACCAGTTGGTTAGCCCCCCAAATATACTGAAGTAAGATTTGGCACCTTGGCATCTGCTGCATAGTCTGGGGAAGCCAATATTGGGCAGAAATTTCCTGTTGTCCCACATATCCACCAGTTGTCTGCTACTAACCCAGTAGGCTACCGCATTCCCTTGCATGCATGCAGCAATACCATAGCTATGCTACCAGAACATAGTAGTCCTTCATTTATTATTAAGACAACTGACTTACCTTATGCCTTTAGAGGTTTTGAGGATGGTGCATGAGGGCTGCCTATGTCGGATGCACACAGTACACAGCCTATATGAGGTGGGTTACAGGTTGTGTGATATGTGTGGCATCCATTTTACTGTGTATGCAAGTCAGATAAATGTGTCAGTCCCTAGGTCCTTACAGTGTCAGTGTGTGTGCTACGTGTTGCCTCTTTGCCAAGGCCTGGGCATACTGGACATGCCTTCATCTGCCTATGGGTGCAGGCACAGGGGGTTCCTCCTCTGAGTCCCTCTGTTCCTGTGGGTACCTTAACAATGGTGGGTGGCTGTGTGGCCCTTCCCTGTGCTGATCCTGCCACAGCTGTTTCAGTAGGATCATATTTTATAGCATGACACATACTATGAACATGTGGGCACATGTGGATGGGGAATACTGCAGGGCTCCACCAGATATGTCAAGGAAGCATAACTGTGACTTGAGCATCCCAAACACATGCTCTATAATGATCCTGGTTTGTGCATGTGCCTCATTATGGTGTTCTTCAGTGCATGTGTGTGCATTTCTGAAGAGTGTCATCATCCACGACTCCAGTGTATAGCCAGCATCCACCACCAAGTGGCCATATGGGATGTCCTCCCTGGCAAATGCCTGGTACAGCTGTAAGGCATGCCAGATGTGGGAGTCGTGATAACTACCAGGGCTGCCAGAAAACACATGCATGATCATACCCTGTGCATTGCATGCAGCCTGGCAGTTGATGTAGTGGTTGCCCCTGCGGTTTATGTAGACCATACCTTGTTCACCAGATGATGCTTTGATGTGGATGTGCATGGAGTCTATGGCATGCAGTACCTCTGGGTAGTCTGCTACACTGTGGAAGAAATCCATATTGCTGGCCCTCTCCTCAGGGGTGCTGGGAAAACAAATGTGCTCACAGGCATGTGGTAGCATGGCATTCAGGAACTGGTGGAGTATCCTGGATGCAGATGCCTGTGAGACCCCCATGATGTTTCCAGTAGGTCTTTGGAAGGTACCTGTAGCTAGTATTCTTAAGGCTGCACATACCTTGGCGTCAACTGGGATGGATTCCCCTCTGTTGGTTCTAGGTCTGACGTGAGGCCGTCACAGCTAGATGATTTGCTGCAGTATGTCCCTGTCCACCCTGTAGCTCTCTACTGTTTCCAGCTCATGTAGCCCCTGGTAGGTTACCCAGGGTCTGAACACTCTCCTGCTCTGCAGCATGTGGTGGTTGTCAGCATTATCTTCCTCACTACCCTCAGCTTCAAGCACATACTGGTGTATCAAAGCAACTGCAGCCCCTAACATTTTGTAAGTTAAAATTCCCATCCATGTTTACCAATGGGACAAGGTTTATGGGTAAAACCAGACTGTAAGGTGTTTGCATAGTTTATACTGGTATGCTGTGACTGCTGCCTGTGTGATTGGCTGACTTTAATACATTCTACCTGCCTCCTGTATTATTGAAGTTTGAATAAGCCACTGTGATAGCGAGAGACCATTTTTGAGAATTGTAAGTCATTTCCTTTGTATTGCTGTTTCCTTTTTTTTTCTGCTCTATTTAAGCCTGAGGCGTGCCATGCAAACCAGTGTAGCTAAAGTAAACAGTATTGAGCACAACAGGCATGCCACTACAGGCCAGCATGCTTAGCTTGTGTACAACCAGCTAAACACAGCTAAACAACCTCAGACACACCCCCTTGCTTACCTGGGCTTAACTCTGCACAAATAGGAGGCATGGTACTCCAATGTGCTTACACCAATATGACACACACCCTTTTCATGTCAGCTGCTCCTTCTGCTTACACAGCTGAATTACAATGGCTACATGGAATGGTATCCATGGACACGGTCTCACATTGTGCTATTCAACAAAATTTCCTCATTCGCATACCCCACTGCATAAGTCCCTAGTAACACCACTACACCAAAGCCTGTGTCCTTAGCAACCACTGTAACCCATTATTGTTTTGATTCTGCAGGCTACCCACTAGAATGGCAGAATTCATGTTTTACATTTATTTTACTTTTTCATTTGTTTTAAATTTTTGGCACTATGTTTGCATGCTGCTAAACTATGCTTAAACGGCTGAGATCGGCCCCAAAAAAAAACTTTACATTTTATTTTTTCAAACAGTTGCGCATGCCAATGGCCATGGTATTGGCCATTGGCCTGCCTACTTGACAATATATATTCTTTACTTTGGGCTGTCATGCCCTAGTTTTTATTTTTGCAGAAGTGTTTTCGGCTAATAGCTGAATACATTTCTGTTACAGATACGGCTCATACATGGATGCCTGTCTGCTTCCTGAATTAGTTAATCACCTCATTTGCATGGTTTTCACCTGCAAATGAGGTGATTAACATTATTCCATGGTGTCCATATCTGAATAGTGCTGGGAGGCTTGTGCACACTCCCAGCCTACATTCCTGAATCGCACAGGCTCTGAACTCCATGTTCAGGCCATGCCACTATTCGGACATGGAATTTTCAATTATATGAATCCTGGGTGATGTTTCAGTTCAGTGGGTAGCTATTCAGCTTTGGTGGGTTTATGAAATCTGTGAATAAGTGGAAAGAATTTAGCTTGTAACTGGAGAAGAAACTGGTTATGGGTATCTAAGCAAAGTGGTTTCAGATGAAGGCTATCAGGAAGTTTTTGACATTGCACTAGACTGGTTTCTAAGCAAGCAGTAATGCATGACAGGGTGCATGTTCATGTGTAATTAATGCTCACCCAGGGGTATTCAGAGGCCCCACCCTGCAGGTGGAGGGCCTCTGCACCCCTGGAAGGGCATTAATTACACATTAACACACCTTGGATGGCATTATTGCACTTAGATAAAGGGCTTCCTGTAAAATTGTTGTTTTTTACTTACTTATTTGTATATTTTTTGTTACAGTATTACTTTTTTAATATATTTTTGATGTAAAAGAGTTCATCCGCCTAATATTTCAAAGTTAAGTAGTATATGTAAGCGGTGTTAGAGAAAGTATTTTACATCCAAAATATATCATTTTTAAAAATATCTAGATATCTGCTTTATTTTTGGTCCCTTACTGCTAAAATATGTGGTTTCTTACCAGTTATTGGGAACTGAAGTAATTAAATAATCCTCAGGATTTAAAAAAACTTACACGGAGCTAAACTCAATGAAAGAATAGTGGCATGGCTCGAACACCGAGTTCGGAGACTGTGAAATCCAGTAAACAAGGCTTGTAGTGTGCATGAGCCTCCCAGCACTATTCCAATACAGACACCATGGAATAATGCTAATTACCTCATTTGCTGGTAAAAAACATGCAAATGAGGGTAATTAGTGATTCAGCAAGCAGACAGGCATCCGTGTTGGATCTGTGTCTGCTGCAGAAATGTATTTGTTTACTAACCTTGTACATTTCTGCAAAAATCAAAGTGGGGGCATGCCAACTCAAAGTAAAGCATGTATTATGAGTATTAGGCATGCCAGTGGCCATAAATGAGGCCATTAGCATGCAAAAGTGTTTCAAAATTATAAAAATCAACTTTTTTGGGGCCAATATCGACCATTTAAGTGGAGCACAGCGGTGTGCAAATGTGATTGTGCAGAACATATAAAAATATGTAAAAAGACAATTTTATGTGAAATATGAATGTTGTCATTATAAGGGGAAGCAGGCAGACTCATAACAATAACAGGTAACAGTGGTAGCTAAGGACATAGGCTCTGATGTAGTGGTGTAACTAGGATCTAAGGCAGTAGGGTATGCAAATGAGCTAAATTTATTGACTAGCAAAATGGGAGACCGTATCCATGTGCACCTAACCATGTAGGAGCTATAATGCGGTGGTGTAAGCAAAAGAAGCAGCTGACATGAAAAGGGGTTGTGGTCATGCTTGGTGTAAGCACATTGGAGCTCTGCAGCTCCTATTTGTGCTCAGCTAAGCACAGCTAAGCAAGGATTGTGTGTCTGAGGCTGCTTAGCTGTACTTAGCTCTTTCAAGAATTGAGGAGAATGTTTGTGTCCAGGGGAGGGCCTTTTCTGCTCAGCAATGTTTACACTTGCTAAAACACTTTGCTCGGAGCACCACATGGCTGAAACGCAGTGGAAATAAAAAAAAAAAGGAAATAGAAGAATAAACATAATGAACTACAAATCACTAATATGGACTCTGCCACTCATAGTGGCCTATTTAAACCCCACAATAATATAGCTGGCAGGTGGAATGTATCATAGTCAGCCAATCACAGAGGCAGCATCTGCAGCACACCAGTATAAAGTATGCAAACACCTTTCAGTCTGTTTTTTCCCACAAACCCTGCACTACTGGTGTACACACTTGGGAATTTTAACTGTCAAAATTGTAGGGGCTGCTGCTGCTGATCTACATCTGTACATTGCTACAGACTGAGGGCAGTGATGAGGATGATGCTGACAACTGTCCCAGAATGAGGAGGAGAAGAGTGTTTAGACTCAGGGTATACATGAACTGGAGATAGTGGAGCACTACAGGGTGGACAGGGACATACTACAGCAACTCATCGAGCTGTGAAGGCCTCACCTCAGACCCGGAGCCAACAGAAGGTAACACATCCCAGTTGAAACAAAGGTATGTGTAGCCTTAAGAATACTAGCTACAGGTACTTTCCAGAGAGCTACTAGGGACAACATGTGGGTCTCACAGGCATCTGCATCCAGGGTACTCCACCAGTTCCTGGATGCCATGCGAACACATGCTGGTGAGCACATTTATTTCCTCAGTACCCTTGACGAGAGGACCAGCAATATGCATCTCTTCCACCATGTAGTAGACTACTCAGAGGTACTGGGTGCCATAGACTGCACACACATCAAGGCACCACCCAATGAGGAGGGTAGAGTCTATGACAACCACAAGCTAAATCACTCCACCTGCCAGGTTGTGTGCAATGCCCAGGGCATTATCATCAATGTGTGTGCTGGCAGCCCTGGTAGTTATTATGACCCCCATGTCTGACAAGCCTCACAGTTGTACCAAGCATTTGCCAGTGGAGGACATCCCATATGGCCATTTGGTGGGGGATGCTGGCTACACACTGGACTCATGGATAATGACACCCATCAGAAATGCATACATACACACACACACACACACACACACACACACACACACACACACACACACACACACTGAAGAAAGCCATAATGAGACACACCCACAAACCAGGATCATTGTAGAGCATGTGTTTGGGATGCTCAAGTCATGATTCCACTACCTTGACATATCTGGTGGAGCTCTGCAGTACAGTCCAGCCACATGTTCACACATGCTCATAGTTTGTGCCATGCTACACAATATTTATTTATTTTTATTTTATTTTTATTTAACATTTGTTAACCAGGAATGTCCGACTAGGTTCCTCAGATCTTGTTTTCAGCGGAGGCCCGGGGAGAAATGCTCCAGATTCATGTCTTTGGAATGTGGGAGGAAACCAGAGTACCCAGAGGAAACCCACGCAAGCACAGGGAGAACATATAAACTCCACACAGAAGGCACCCCAGCTGAGAATCGAACCAGAGAACCTCTTGTTGTGAGGCGACAACATTATCTGCTGCACCACTGCGCCGCCCATATGATTCTCAGAAAGAGCTGCGGGAGGAACATCACAGGGAAGGGCCCCACAGCCTCACCATTTCCAAGGTCCCCACAGGCACAGAGGGACTCAGAGGAGGAACCCCCTGACCCTGCTCCTGTAGGCAGATGGAGGCATGCCCAGTATGCCCAGGCCTTGGCAAAGAGGCAATGCATAACACACACACTGACACTGTAGGGACCTAGGGACTGACACCTCTTTCTGACTCACACACACAGTAAAATGGATGCCATACACATCACACTACCTGTACCTTACCATGTATGGGCTGTGTACTGCATGCATCTGACAGAGTCAGCCCTCAAGCACCATCCACACAACTGCTGCAGGCACAAGGTAAGTCAGTCTTTGTAATAATAGATGAATGGAGTAGTACATTGTGGTAACATATCTAAGGTATCGCTGCATGCATACAAGGGAATGGGGTGGCCTACTAATATAGCAGCAGACAACCGGCAGCTATGTGGGACAACAGGAAATGTCCGCCCAATGCTGGCATCCCCAGAGTATGCAATAGTCCCCTAGGTGACTAATCTCACTGCAGTATATATGTGGGTGGGGGGCTAACTAAATGGGGGGTCATAGGTCACATGCATGGATGTCAATGTGGAGGTCCCGTACTCACCCCTCAGCCTAACTCAACAAGTCAGCTGTAGAAAACCATAAAGAAATGTCTGGCAAAGGCCTACCAATGGGGGCAATATAGCAATAACCCATGCCTGGGTGTCGGTAATGCTGGATCTACCCACGGTTGGCATGGTTTGGTCACGAGGGATCAAACAAAGCCAACCGTGGGTAAATCCAGCATTACCCACACCCAGAAGTGGGTTATTGCTATTATACAATGACATTATTTAAGAAAAAAAAATACTTTTCTTAAATAATGGCATTGTATAATGCCTCCTTGCTGCCCTTCTGCAGCTGTCTGGTATTCTGCGGCAGTTCTGATGTACTGCCCATGTGTATGCTTATGCAGTACATCAGAGCTGTGGGCAAAAACAATGGAGAAAGCAAGATCTCCATTGCTTTTTACAAACTGTTTTGCTATGTTAAATGGGTTTAACATAGCAAGACAGCTTTAAAAAAAGCAACGGAGTCTCCGTTGTTTTTTTTAAAGCTGTCTCGCCATGTTCATAGGTTCATAGGTTGGAACTATACCCATTATTTTGCTGTGCCTCTGTCGAGCAGTGACACTCATCCATTGGTCAAGATTTCTCTTGAACAAGGCCATCTGCCTTTGTTCCACAGCATAGGAGTCTTTGGGTGATGAATCTATCCCTCCAGCCAGATGTTAAACCCATTTAACATAGCAAGACAGTTTTGAAAAAAGCAACGGAGAAAGCAAGATCTCCCTTGCTTTTTACAAACTGTCTCACTATGTTAAGTGAGTTTAACATAGTGAGACAGCTTTAAAGAAAGCAACAGAGAATCTCCGTTGCTTATTTTAAAGCTGTCTCGCTATGTTAAACCCATTTAACATAGCGAGACAGTTTTGAAAAAAGCAACGGAGAAAACAAGATCTCTGTTGCTTTTTAAAGTGTCTCGCTATGTTAAATGGGTTTAACATAGCGAGACAGCTTTAAAAAAAGCAACGGAGATGCCCCGTTGCTATTTTTAAAAGCTGTCTCACTATGTTAAACTCATTTAATATAGCAAGACAGGCTGTAAACAGCAACAGAGATCTTGCGTTTTCCGTTGCTGTAAAAAAAAAATGAGTTTACTAATGGAAAAAGTCCGGGAGACCAGACTTTTTTCCATTACTATAACTCTGATTTACAACGTGCACGCTGACCAATCAGCGTGCACGTTTTGGAATATTAATGGGGGGGGGGTCATTGTATAATAATGAAATATTTCCCTACAGACTGACACAGTGATATCACTGCAGGTCTTGGAGTTGCATTAAGGCTCTGAAGGGTAGGAAGTCTGAAACCCAAATGTCTGCCATTACAATCTGACCCATGATCTTTATTGACATGCCTGTATTCTCCAACACAGGCACAATACTATGCTAAATGGAACCAAAATATAAAGCCAACATCAGCACAGTCTGTGCAAATGTGCAAAGTTGACAGGTGTGCCTCCCAACACACCCATGTTCCCATACAAATGCAGTAGCATTCATGTTTGTAGGGTATTAGCAGCAGAACACACATTACCAGGGCTGTTCCAGTTTGATAGCTTGTTGCATATCCACAATATGAAAGGGTCAATGAGCTATGTATATGTGTGGTTAATACTGTCAGGATGTGGCCAGCATTTACTCCTGGATGTTGTGTCTTAGTGGCCTAGGTACAGTATAGTGGTTGACAGGGTCCATGTTCCAAGAACTGCAGTGCCAACTATTTCGCATGTCAACTACATCTATAGTTGGAGTAGTACACACTGTCCAGATATCAATATCTGTTACTGCAGGAAGCTGGGGACAGGTCAGAGACAGGGGGCCTCACATATGGACAGTACACAGCTCGGAGTAACCTACACAGTGCCTAGCATACCTCTCAACTGTACAGACTTTTCGCAGAATGTCCAGAGGTTTGCCTCATATTTATGGTCTGTTTATCATGAAATTGCTGTTTTCTGACAAATCATTGCAAACCACGAAAGATGAAAGTCAGAAAATAATGACAGATTGTAGTTTCAGACTTTATACCCTTTAGAAAAATGCACGCTAATGCAAAACCTGTTATTGTATTACCTTTCTAGGTTTTTAAGGCCAATAGTTAACAACAGTCTCTATATTTAGGCCTTTGTCCCCCCAATTACTTATGGTTTTGTCCAGATGTCTGGCTCTAAAAAGTTGAAAGGTATGGTGCCTAGTAAGACAGCAGGTAACTGAAGGTCACTGTACTGCCAAGTTATAAAAGGCTGCCATCCTACTGTGTCAGTACTGACAATATGTCACTGGCCAACATCCATACCCCTGGAATGACAGGAGGTTGTCACAGAAGGAGTGCAATTATGCCTTGTATATCTGTTCTGCTTGTCCTAACGTTGCATTCACCTGCCAACTATTTGCAAAACAAGAAAGGCTGATATCAAAACATCAATGGCAGACACTGGAGAAGCAGACATCATACCCATAAGAGAAAGCAAGTAAATACCAAACTGGTCTCCCAACTGTCTATGTTTTGCAGAACAGTATTAACAGCCAGTTCCCATGTATGGGCCTTTGTCTGAGTGTCATATATGGGCCTGTCCAGATGTCAGTCTGTGATGGCTTGACAGCTAGGCCAACATGTAGCCTCATAATAACATAGTAACAGAAACTGTCTGAGGACCACAGCAGATGTAGTGGTGCAATGATGGACAACCTGCTAAATAGGTACACTCAGAGCTGTGAAGTCCATAACCTTTTGTGTGATGTTATGGCATTTACCCCACTCACACCAGAATTGCAAACACATAACAGCAGCCACTGTGAGCAAAGTCTGTGATTGGACTACAGAAGGACAGAGACACACATAAGGGGAAGGGGAACCACTGGCCAGACAAATGGAGAATGTGCACACCAGAACAAATTGTGCAGTAACACAGGTGCCCTGCAGTGTATGAAGTCAGTAAACATTACCTGCAAATACACAACATACACCTATGTAAATGGAGGTCTGCAACAAAACAAAAACCCAAACAAAGGATACCTCAGAGGCAAAAACACATGAGAACTCCAGAAACCTACACATCACAGACCATGCATAGTCCACACACCAGGGTCTTGCAAACACCAAGGCCTTACCATACACCCAACATATTACTCATAGAAGACTCCACCGTGAGACACACAGATGTGCCTCTCACCAGGCAGGATAAGGGGAACATCACTGTCACTTGTTTGTTAGGTGCCATAATCTGCCATATCACACAAGCACTCAAGTCACTACACAACAGGTACAGGTGTCACTTCGGCCTGGTCCATGGCAGTGTAAACAATGTCAGATGTACCTCCCTGGAGTATAGGAAGACAGACATGATTCAGCTTGCTAAATATGTGTCCCATGCAGATATGTCTATAGCTTTAAGCAGCATTCTGTCATCACCCAAAATGATGGCTCAAACAGAAAATGATTGTCAGTGACGCTTGGCTCACTTGCTGGTGTTATCCCAGGGGAATCCACTTCCTGGCAGCCTGGGAACATACGATCGACAGACCACTTTGCTTGTCTAGAGATGGCCTGCGTCTGTCTCACTTCTTGGCCTTTAGGCCTCTGGCAAAGGTCCTTGCCTCCCCATACTGCCTTTGTAGGGAAAGTCCTGGGGTCCATACTACCAACAGAAAACACTCAACAAAACACAAATTAAAGGCCATGCCGGTAAATGCTGGGAGTCTAAACAGGAAAATGCACTCATTCAAGCAGTCATAACCCTGGAAGATGATGTCATTTGTGGACTCACAGAAACCTGGCCCACAGCCATGGAGAGAACCCCATCCTTACCTGATCACTCATCCTGTCACACAGCCAGACTCCAAAATGTGGGCGGCAAAGCCAAAGGAGGTGGAGTATGAATATATATTAAAATCCAAATATCTGGTGCAGTGAGAATAACAGAAGACCAGGAACCAAATAGAAAACACACCAAACAAGCTTGTATATGAACTCTGTTTATTGCAGTAAAAACACACCAAGATTAAGTGCTTTCATCTTTTACTTAGAGTACTTCATCGGAATAAAGCACACTGATTTAAGAACTATCTTTTGTTACATAATACATAAAACTGAGCCAATGATATTGTCAAAAAAATCACATGTTATTCTATGAATTTCTACTTAAAATTTCATAGGTTTTTCTTTCAGGGCTGGAAGAATAGTCAAGGAATCATTTATACATGGTGGTATTTTGGATACAGTGGACATAAATTTGAGGGGTGGGTGACTGGAAGAATTTATTAAGTAAAAAAGAGCTGTTGTGGCAACTCAGATTAGCAGCTAATTTTCCACTAGGTATAAATTATTCCTTGACTATTCTTTCAGCCCTGAAAGAAAAATCTATGAAACATTAAGTATTTTAACATTTTTATATGCATTTCTGTGCCTATTTTTTTAGACATATGCAGAAGGTATTTAATATATAATGGTTTTCTATTTGTAGCAAGCTAGGTCAGTTTGTATATTAACATCTTGTTTAATATTGTCCATGTGATCATTTCACATGTGATTTTTTTGACTATATCATTGGCTCAGTTTTAAGTATTATGTAACATGTACTGGTATAAAGATGGTTCTCAAATCAGTGTGCTTTATTCTGATGAAGTCTTCTATGTGAAAGATCAATGCTCTTAATCTTGATGTGTTTTTAATACAATAAACTGTGTTCATATACAGACTTCTTTGGTGCATTATAAATATATATTAGATACACACTGGGATACAGTCTCCAATCCAATAAATACACTTTATTCAATGGAAAACACAGTACCACATTCGTCTGCACACAAGACTTCTTCAGAACAAAGAACAAACTCATTCATCTGTTTAAATACCCACCCTAATGAATAATAAACCAATAGAAACAATACATTTAAGCCACCAATTAATCCCAATACAAGAACTTAAAAGGGAAATAGCTCATTTTCACATAACCCCCTTGAATAAAAAGTCCAAAATCATTTGAATACATATATATATAAATTTAGATCCTTTGTGCAACATCTGCAAACATTAATAATCGCAATCAAATAAAACTCAATTTTAGTTAATGTTTGTGAAAAATATATAAATAACCTTATTAAATGTAACATAAAAATGTAAAAAAAATATTTAATATATGAATAAAAATAAAATATTATTAAATTCATTAGAAATCATCTACCTAAATATGTTTTAGTTTTAAAACAGGTGCTATACTGATGGCATCATTAATACCCGGAAAATGGTTTGCATCCAGTCTTAACTGCCATTTAAGATCATCTATATCCAAATGTACATCTAACGTTCTACCTTGTGGGTCAAATCTCACTTGTTGTATTACACAAAACTTAAATTGATGTCCAGGAAATTCACACACATGTCTCGCCAAAGTGTTAGTACTTTTGGAATGCTGTATATCCAATATGTGTTCCTTAATTCTTTCCCTAAACCGTCTTGATGTTTTCCCTACATAAAATGCCCGGCATAGATCACACTTAGCTGTATATACTACATTTTGCGTCTGACAGTTAAAATGACCATTAACAAAAATGTACATATTGATCCTAAAATTGGGCCCCCCATTTCCAATATAAACCTCAGGTTTTACATCTCCCACATTTAAAATTGCCAATGGGTCTACCTGCAACACCCAATTTACTACCTTGTCCGTGCTGTAGAATTTCTTTGAAGGACCTATCCCTTCTATATACTATTTTAAGGAGACCGCCCCATTCTTTTTTCCACTTTTCTATCTAATTTTAAAATGTTCCAATTTTTAAACATCATTTGTGCTAACCATTCTGCCTCCATATTATAGGTCACTACAAGATGCATCACATCTCTATTCTTTTCAACGTCCTTAGAATTTACATTCTCTCCCATCCTTAAATCATCCTGTGCTAATCTTTTAAAATTCAGTATGGGTCTATATATTCCCTGTGTCCTTTTCTGTAATACCTCATCTCTCACTTCCCCACATAAGGTTTTAGGATAACCTCTTTTGATGAACATATCTACCATAAAATCCAATTCCCTATAAAATTCCTGTTCTCGATTAACCATCCTGGCTGCCCTCACCATCTGCCCCTTTATTATAGACTTCTTCTGGTGGTGAGGGTGCCAACTACTAAAATCTAAATAGGAATTTGAAAATGTATTTTTTCTATGTATGGTAGAAATTAAACTTTTTTCCTCTTTGTCCACTACTATATTAACATCCAGATATGTAATCCTGTCAGAACTAAATTCATGGGTAAACTTCAAAAAAGGTACAGTACTATTAATGTATTTCAAAAAGGCTTTCATTTCATTAACCCCTCCACTCCAAACCACAAAAATATCATCCAAGAATCTAGTATATTTTTGTATATGTACCTGAAAAGGAATATTAAATACAAATTCCTGTTCCCAATATGCCATTATATAATTGGCATATATTGGAGCACATACAGCACCCATAGCAACACCTGTTTTTTGCTTTTAATAGCGCCCCTCAAAATATAAAAAATATTAACTAGCACTGCTTCCATTAAAGTGACAAAAACATTGATTTCATCCTGTTTGTGTATCCCAGTTTTAATAACTGCACTTCAAACCAAACAAGTCCACTTCATGTGGTATTACGGAGAATAAATTACATACATCCACGGTTAACAAAACAGTTTTTTCTGTGATAATAATATTGTTTAATTTATCTAAAAAGTCCCAGGAATCCTTAGTTATGTAGCCACATTTTTTTAATAACAAACAATCTGACACACATGAGACACTCCAAGTGCAGTCAACTGTTGACAATTCCCCTATGCAAATTATATGTAGCTACAGGCCAACATATCTAACTCAGGACACCCGCCCCACATATCTAGCCTTCTACAAATCTATCAAGATTCCACCCATCACCCTGATTCTGGCTGACTTATATTACCCAACCATTGACTGGAAATCCAACCCTGCCAGAACAGAAAAGCACAGAGTCCCCCATCTTATCAATGCTACATACTTAGGACAGCCACTTGATACCCCTACAAGATGTGTAACTATGTTGGACTTGGCAGTAACCAACATTATCAACCACTGCAGCACCCCTGTGGTATCATCCTCCCTGGCAAGATCCAACAGAAAAGCGGTCACGTGTCATATCACCATCTCTCCTGACCCCCCTCTATCCATGGTAAAAGGGAAATGTCACGCAAGCTAATCACAACCACCAGAGGGATGGTATAAACAGCTGAACAGCCACCTACCCCAGTAGAGGAACAGGCACCAACTTCCGAATGTACACAAAACTAGCATGCCAGCATATAGATAGAGATGCATGGAATCAGGAATACCTGACAGTACAACATCACCATCTGCAAGGGAGAGTAAACCTGTCTGCAAACATCTGCAATAAAGTAACTATATACCAAAAAGATAACATTGCTGTCCAGGACCAAAAAGGAGCAGGTGCACAATTGGAAGTAATCACCCATTAGCCTGAACAAACAAATAAGAGCACCTGTGAAATCCACTAAAGGCAACCCCCTGAGTCCAAATTGCCCATATCTAAGATAGACAATCATAAGGCCTTCCTCACATATGTCTGCATTCCCAAAGGAAGCACACAGATCTGTGCAGAACAGGTGATCAAGGACACCACATACACAAATGCTGTAGATATAGACATTCCACTGGCTGACAGATTCAGTGGAAATGTTTCCCCTCTCCCCCCATCAGGAAAGTAGGACATCTCCAGAACCTGAACACCCAACCTTTATTACTAGGGAACAGGGAATCACTGCCCTCTCAAAGTCAAGAAGACAGCCTTCCTGGGACCTAAATCATACCAGGCTGAAACCTACATGTACACAGGCATGAAATGGCAGCATCATTATGCACCCTACACACCCAAAGCCTGAGTACTGTCTTTGTCACTGCCGAGTGGCAGACAGCCATTGTCATCCATTTACACCAAGGTGGAGTGTTCACCAGTCCAGGAAAGGAAAGACCCATTAGCCTAACTAGCTTGATCCACAAGGCCATGCAATGGATTATTATGGATCACATTAACAGGGACATTGGCAAAATCCAAATACATTGCCATACACAGTCTGCCATTCTCAGGGGAGGTATGTCAGTGAACTCTGGATGAATTCCCTGAGGCAGCCAACAAAGGCATGGATGAGGGAAAGATGGTGCACTCTTGACCTGCCCAAAGCCTTACACACTATTCCCCACTTGGCCATAGTACATAGCCTCTGTGAACTGGGCAGCAATCCATATGTTACCAGATGGGTAGAAAACTGGTTCATTGATAGAACCCACATAATCATGATGGAGTAGCCAACTTAAACAGTACACCTGTAAATAGTGGCATACCTCAGGGATCAGTCTGGGGGCCTCTGGTATATGGGATATACTTCGCTGAGGTGCAGGCAAAAATCACTGCCATATGGCTGACCAAGTTGGCAGATGACTGCAAGCTGGGAACAGTCATCATTACCCAAAGTGATGTGGATGTCCTACAAAAGGGTCTCACCAAAACAAATGACTGATGCCAGAAACATGGCCTCAAACTGAATGCCTGCAGATGCATCATCATCCCCTTCGGGGAGACTAATGTCCCTACATAGTATCACATTAGCAACAATGTCCTACATACACAATCAGTAGTGAGGCATTTGGCCAGTCAGGTTGAAAGCAATCTGAAGTCTGAGCACCACATTGCTCCCAATGTACAGAAAGCTTCATAGATGGGACAACTCAAATGAAAGGGTATCCCATCCAGGGACAAAGAGGTCATAAAATCCATGTATGCTGACCTTATGATGCCAATCATTTTGTTCAACACCCCCTTCAGCATGTACCTCACAAAGCACATGCAGCAACTGGATAGACCACAGAGGTTCCTCGCTAGGAGAATGCAAGACCAGAAACACCTACCCTACACAGATAGGCTAACAGCACTGTCCCTCTACTCGGTTCCATACAGACTCTGCAGAGGTGACCCCTGTCTGGCATAAAAAGCAATCCAGACTCTGCCTTGATGGGATTGTTGCATTTCTGGAAGTCAAGGCCCACTCAATCAACCTGTAGGCACAGCATCAACCTGGTCTGTGATATCAATGCAGCTTATTGATGTGACAGATACATGTCCCACACATTCCCCCATCTGAGGAATGCACTCCCTGTCCACATCAAGCCAAGTGCCTCAATACCACTAGTGAAGGGCTCCCTGTATAAGTACATGGGAAATGGAAAATACAGTCCTGTGATTCCACCTCTGTCCCTGCTGGACAGGGGCTCTGGGTGCTGACATGTCTTAATATGGGTTACACTGTCATCTGTGAGGGTTATAAGGGCTTCCGGGCCAATAGCCTACTAACCTCATATCAACCTAACAACCTATACACTGCTGTCTGTCAGTGGCTTACCACATTACTCTGTACTGCTCTGCCACTGGCATACCTGGAAATCACAGTGTGCTCTGTGGAATGTACCACACATATAATGGACATCTCTGTTCAGTAGAATCCACTCTGTACCCACATCCATACATCTCAAACTCTTACAGCAAGACATCTGGATGAGGTCATAAATAAGTGGGACAAAGGCCCAGTGATAAGCACGTGTTTTAAATATTGTTCTTACAAACTTAGAAAGTTGATAGAATAATAGGTTTTGCATTAGCAGGAATTGTCTGAAGGTTACAAAGTCTGAAACACAAATGTCTGTCATTATTTTCTAGCTTCAGTCTTTAATTATTTGCCACTAACTGGCCAGAAAACTACAAGTTTATTAAAAATGGACAAAAATTAGACAAACATCTGGACAATCTGCAAATAACTGTACAGTTGACAGGTATGCCACACCAGGATATGACTTTTCAGGTAAAAATAATACCACACAAGCAGGAGATCCCCAGCCAGTATATCACCAAGGTGCTGGACTGTTTACACAGCTTCAGCAGTCAATCGGCTGTAGTACCACCTCTCAACTGGCCGGATTGGGCAAAAATGTCTATAGATTGGCTCATAATATTTGTCTGTGCATCATATATCTTGTATTTCTCTGGTAAATCACTGTGATGATCTGAGGATTTCTGTCACTAGGTAATGACACAATACATTTCAGTGTCAAACATCATATATGTCAGAAAATGTCTGCTAAAACAAACCCTGCAACTCTAGCAACTTCCTTTTTACTTTTGAAAGGTATGGCTGTAGCACACAAAACCCCGGACTGAAGTACAACTATCTCTGGAATGGAGTCTGTAGAAGGTCATACTGAGCATGCTCCTACACTTTGAGAATTACAGCCCATTTTGAAACCCACATTGGACTATATAACTGTATTGCGCATATATATGTCTTTGCACACAGACAGCTATGTACACCATAACTGTCTCTGCACACAACCATCAGACAGGATTACTCTGAGTTAGCTGTATGTGGCCCATATGTGATATATCTGCATCTGCTGTGTGTGATACACAGACATATATATGGTCAACATAGGACAATATGTCAAGCATATACACACATAGACATGGCGAAGAGAGACAGGCAGACAGTGATAGAGAGAAAGAGAGAGAGAGCGACACACACAGAGAGACACACATACACACACACACACACACACACACACACACACACACACATAGAGTGAGTCATACACAGGGATACCCTGAATGACATACATTGATGTGCTGCTGCAGACATTGGCATACCGGTTGTAACCAGTCACACATGCCAGCATGAATGTGAGCTCCATTGTGTAATAGTACTGAAGTGGGGGTTGTAATATCACATCATCTGCCTTTGTGTGTGTGTGTGTGTTTGTGTGTGTGTGTGTGTGTGTTTGTGTGTGTCTCTGTAGGTTTAAGTATTAAGAGGCCTTTCCTACTCAATACACTTCCCCTTGCTCTACTTTGCAAGATCTGCTGATGCCATTCACCTTAAAAGTACCCTTGGACACTTGTTAGCCTTATAAGCTCTGTGGCACGTGCGATAACTGTGTAGCACTACAGTACAAATAACTTGATAGGTAGAGGATCGAATCTCAGTAATGATCAATGTAATTTTGTGTGTGTGTGTGTGTGTGTGTGTGTGTGTGTGTGTGTGTGTGTGTGTGTGTGTGTGTGTTTGTAGGTGATACGGTTTTAGGCCATTCCCACCCAGTACACTTCCTAGTGCCCTACTTTAGCAGTCCTGCTGATGTAATTCACCTTAGAAGTACCTTTGGCCAGCCCTCAACCCTATCAGCTCTGTGTCTCATGTAATAACTATGTAACAGTATAATACAAACACCTAGATAGGTAGGGGTTTTCTTCTCAGTTCTGGCAAATGTGCGTCTGTTTGTAAGTGTGTATGTTTGTAGGATAAAATATTTTGAGGACTTTTTCAACCACAACACTTTCCAGTGCCCTACTTTAGCAGTCCTGCTGATGTAATTCACCTTAGAAGTACATTTGGACAAACCTCAGCTCTATAAACTCGGTGGTGCATGCAATAATTATGTAACAATGTAATACAAATAAGTAGGTAGGCAAGGGTTCTTTTCTGAGTTCTGGCAAATATGTCTTTGCGCGTGTAAAAGAGTTTGTGAATGTGTATATTTGTAGGATAAAGTATTTTGAGGACTTTCCCAACCACAACATTTACCAGTGCCCTACTCTGGCAGTCCTGCTGATGTCATTCACCTTAGAAGTACCTTTGGACAATCTTCAGCCCTCTCAGCTCTGTAGCATGTGTAATAACTGCATAACAGTGTAGTACAAATAACTAGGTAAGCAGGGATTCTATTCTCAGTTCTGACAAATATGTGTCTAAGTGTGTGTAAAAGTGTTGGTAAGTGTGTATGTTCATAGGATAAAGTATTTTGAGGACTTACCCACCTATAACACTTCTCAGTGCCTTATTTTACCAGTCCTGCTGATGTCATTCACTTTAGAAGTACCTTTGGACAGCCCTATAAACTCTGTGGTGCATGCAATAACAATGTAATATTATAATACAAATAACTAGATAGGCAGGGGATCTATTCTCAGTTTGGGCAAGTGTGTGTGCAAAAGTGTTTGCAAGTATGTATGCTTGTAAGATAAAGTATTTGAGGACTTTCCCACCCACAACACTTCCCAGTGCCCTACTTTACCAGTCCTGGTGATGTCATTCACCTTAAAAGTACCTTTGGACAGTCTTCAACCCTATAAGCTATGTTGTGCATGCAATAACTAGATGACAGTGTAGTACAAATAACTAGATAGGCAGTGGCTCTATTCTAATTTTCAGCAAATGTGTGTGTATAAGAGTGTTTGTAAGTGTATATGTTTGTAGGGCAAAGTATTCTGATGCCCTCCCACCCAGTACATTTCCATTGCTGTACTTTACAAGGGCTGTTGATGTAATTCACCTTAGAAGTACCTTGGGACACTGCTAAATCCTATAAACTCTATGGTACATGTGATGACTGCATAACACTGTAGTATACATAACTAGATTGGTAAGGGTTCTAAACTCAATGCTGGCAACTGTGATACTGTGTGTGTTTTTGGGTGTGAATCATATCCTCTGGGGGTGTGGGGTATACCATTCTGAGGCATGTACCGCCCAGTACACTTCCCATTGCCCTACTTTAGAAGTCCTGCTAATGTTATGCCAATTAGAAGTATCTGTATACAATATTAAGCCCTCTAAGCTCTGTGGCATGTGCAATAACTGTGTAGTACCATAATACAAATAATTACATAGGTAGGGGTTTTATTCTCAATACTGACAAGTATAATAGTGTGTGAAGCATATCCTCTGTGGCTGTTGTGTATGTAGGTTATACCATTTTAAGGCCTATTGACCCCCCCATGGCATTACTTTACAGACCCTGTTAATGGCATCCACCTCACATGCACCATTTTACACTATACAGCCCATACCAGTCATCTGTACAGATGCATATGGAATATCCAGATGTTTGCAACCTATATGTGGTCTGTGTCCCCTAACAATGGGCATTTATATGATATTATTGCCAAATATGTCTCAGTTACCATACTGACAGACATGCCAGCATCAGACATCATACCTGACTGAAACATCATGTTGCTACAAAGTCTGTTAGTCTATCACTTGTCCAGGTTTGTAGGAGCAATAGATGAGACCAGTTGCTATTTCTGGTGGTGCATCCCACCATCCATGAAGGCATTCCCAAGATTACTTGTTGTAAGAGGTAGTGGGTTATGTACCAGGCATATAATCTATGTGGACCATATAATGTGTACATAGTACCATAGTACATACAAGTGGATATGTAGGGTTACTAAACTACCTATTAGCAACTGTGTTTCTCTTTCTTTATGCACATCCCAGTGGCTGTCTTTAATGTGTGTATGTGATGGCTATACCATTTTGTGTGCCTCTTCCATCTTGTGAACTCCCCCATTGCCAACCTAGTTTCATCCCATACAGATATCATCCACCTTACAGTCACAGTTACACAGTTTCTAACAGTAAGGCACTGTGGTGCATGCAATGGTCATATCACTGTGTATTGTACATAAATAGATATGTAGATCATCTAATCTGAGAACTGTCAATCCTATGTGCATGTGTGTTTCAATGCATGTCCCAATGCAACAGTGTGTGTGTGTGTGTGGGGGGGGGGTCAGCTGGCTCTACCATGTTAAGGACCTCTGAACCTACCATTGGCAACCCTAACAGTCCCTGCAATTGTCACCCACTTAAATAGTAGTGGTACAGACTGCAGCACTACATTACCTCTGTGGTATTTGTGTTATGTATCTACCACTACCATTTGTAAGAGTGGGCAGATAGTGGCTGTGCTCAGCCCTTCAACAGCTGTCCCATGTGCAGGACTATGAGTCTGTGTGCACTATCAGCATGACAGGCCAGACTTGCATATGAGATAGCAGACACACATGCTGGTGATTGTCAGGTTAGACTAACACAGGCTGACCTGTGTCAGGAATACATACCCCAAACCTGTCATACACAGTACCATGCATAACCTCATCAACTGCATCAAGGTTGAGTGGGTGGGAAAATAATGGCAGGGGCAACAGGTTCTGATAGGTGAATCTGTTGCAGTTAGAGTAATGGTTAAGCTTGTGAGGGACCTAGTGCTAGTACTCAAGTAACCTTGTCTGTATGTATGAGCCTGTGGTACTACTGAATAACCAGGTGACATGTATGAAGACTAGCTGGCTGTGTCAAAGGGTATGTATGCCAGGTCACATTGTCCTCCCCAGTTGTCCCTCACACACTGTTGCATGCATACACACCTGGTAAACATGTACATATACAGCTGTATCTTGGCTATGAAGAGGTTACTGTGTTTCCACTCTGCCATACTCATCATTGCTAATGTCAGCAGGCCCACAGCTTGCAGACACACTGACACCTGGAATACAAATAGAATACAGTATGTGTGACTGCAGTCAGTCAGCAGTACTAACAGCTATAATGCATCATGGCTAAAAAGGTGCATAGATTTTGATGTGTACCCATAACTATTGCCAGCAGACAGCACCTTACACAGCATTACATTACTACACTGTACTATATTCACCCTGTGCGTAAGATCCATATTAGCATGTCCCTGCATTGATGTTATGGATAACAGGGATGTGGCACAGGTATCATCACATGCACAGGGTGTGTGTGTGTGTGTGTGTGTGTGTGTGTGTGTGTGTGTGTGTGTGTGTGTGTGTGGGTGTGGGTGTGTGTGTGTCTGGAGGGGTGGTGTTCAACTGGGCCTAGCAGAGGAGCTGTGTTTGTCTGGTGGTGACCTGCCTGTGATAGAGATGTGTGAGTGTTTGTATTCGCACAATCAATCCATGTGGAGCCCTACACAGGGGTATGTTGGACAGCCATGGACCATACATGGCAGGGTGTACAGTTCACCATCTCTGGACACAAATATGGGAACTGGTCCTGCCAGGGGTTTCACTTGCACCACCAGGCCAGATGCAGTACTACTCCCCGATGGCGACTGCTGTCTGCTGGATCTGCATCCCTGATGGGACCAGCCATGATCACGTGCCCATGGCCTACTCCAGTGTGGTGTGGACAGTACCCTCCCTTTGGTAGTGCTGGTGGTACTGCCACTACAGGAGTGTGAATGTGAATGGCCACGTGGGCTCTTAGCTGATCTTGTTGCTGACCTACGTCCATGTGCCTGATGCCCTACTCCCACCACATGCTCAAGCACAGACATTGCATGGTCGAGCAATGACAAAGTCTCACCTCTCCATCTATCCACGACATCAGCAAAATGGCATACAGCATCACCAATGCTAGGGAGGTTGGCATGCATGGCAGGAAGTACTGCATTCATGACACTGAACATCTGTTTGGTGTTGCGGTCAGCATGTGCCTGTGCCTCCATGATGGACCAAAACATGTGCCTGGGGACACCTGCTGTGACACTTGCGACAGGTGCTTGATGGGCAGCAGTCCTCCATTGAGCACCTCTGTCCATCTGCCTATGTGGGACTTTGCCTGTTCTCTGGCTATGGCTAGTGTCTATACTCACACTTGCCATAGTTACCACACTATCCTGTTCCATGCCACCACCCTCCAACTGTCCATTATCTGTTGCTGCTGGGGACTGGGTATGTGTGGGCATACTGACTGTGTTTGGGGACATTGTGGGTGAAAATGGAATACCAACCAATGGTATAGATTCAGCCTCTGATAACCCCACCTGTACCTCATTATGACCACCATCATCATCAGAGTCCGTTAAGACACTGACATCAGGTTGTGAAGGGGAGAGACACCAACCCCCATGTTCACCTGTGAGGGGAAGTCAACATATGTAAATTAATACCCTGCAGTAAGCATAATCTTTGCTGATATGCACACACACACACACACACACACACACACACACACACATGCACATACACACACACACACATGCATATGCATGGTCACATACACATAAGCACACACACACACAAGCACACAGACATGCACACACACACACAGATGTATACAGGTGAGGTGGCACAAAGGCATTAAACAGACCACACAGTCTCTGAATGATGACATGCACATCACACAATCAGACCACAACATACACACTCTGGACAGGCCCTCAACAACATGCAGTGCAGCTATGTTCACTTAATGTTGCTACTAATATACCCCTCTGAGATATGTGAGGAGTGGTAGCATGTGATTGACCTTCACCTAACACACACTGCACCAGTGTACACAATATGGATGTACCCCTGTATAGCACAGTGGCAACACCTACAGAAACATACTTGCCAATATGTTACAGCTCCTGTGAATAGGCCCCTGTGATGACCACAGTGATGCAATGCAGTTAACCCCACCACAAGTGAGCATGCACATATTACAATATGGCTAAGAGTAAGAATTGTGTGTATAGAACAATGCATGCCCTTAACATGCATAAGGTATTGGTGAGCCCCAACAAGACATTTCCATACTCACCAGCTTCAAGCTGCTGTTCTCCAGCCAGACCAGAGGGACCTATGCAGTTGTGGGGGAGAGGTATTGTCAGCACCCTCACATGTGGCATTGGTACAGGAAAAGGATGAATGTCTGAACATGTATAGTACAAGCTCTGATACTACAGAATTTGCTGTAATTCTCTACAGATTTGCACTTGTGTGCATTACAAAATCCCACCCACAGATGCAGTTTGACCTGACATATGCTTCTAGATACTCTACGGATGTCAGTATGAATGATACAGTATAGAAGTGATATCCACTAGGGCCCTACCTGGATGTTCCTCGCCTGTTGTCTGGGTGCCACGCACCTCCACTACAGAGGGGTGGGTGGTTTACTGGGGTGCAGTGGCTG
The DNA here is from genome assembly GCF_019279795.1 of Protopterus annectens. Lineage (NCBI taxonomy): Eukaryota > Metazoa > Chordata > Ceratodontiformes > Protopteridae > Protopterus > Protopterus annectens. Next base: position 1,030,121,205 of record NC_056726.1, on the reverse strand, counting down.
CCTCAAGTTTGGCAAGGAACTCCTCTGTAGGTGTCAGTGGGACCTACATATCAGGACCTCCACCTATGTCTATAAGGTCTCTGGCCACAGCTGCAGCCCTCTGCTGGGCATGGTGAGTAAGGTTAGTTGCCCTGTGTCTGACCTGCTCATAGGTATGCCCATGATGACCCAGATTGTTGATGGTTTCCAGTAGGTCATTCCACAGGGTGGTCCATTCCTCCTGCTGCTGTCTGCTCCTGCTGAACAGCACTGTGTGGCACAGTCTTAAGGCATCAACTATTGCCCCAGTCTCAGCTTCCAAAATAGTGGTAATCGCTGTTGTGGCATTGCACCTGAAAGATATGAACAGGGAAACACATCACAAGACCTTATACATTGGGCACCATTATGTGCAAATCCTGCACATCCACATATGCTAGGACTATCCACCAGTAACACCCACATCACACCCCTGCCATATATCAGCATGTGTGTGGGTAGTGTCACCATACTGGCATTACAGCATGAATTTCACTCCTGATCCTGATGTTTCATGTTCCTCCCAATGAGTACCATTAATGTAGATAATCCTCCATTCATCATTCACATCAGATGGCACATGCAGCAGCTGGGGACATCACAGAAGTTCCCTACCAGGCCATAGCAGCCCATCAGACATCTACCATACACCTAGAGGCTATGAGGCAAACCCTCCACCCAGTGTCATACATACCCCTCAAGAGTTACATCACTCTTAATGCCAGGCAGTCACATACTCCACATTGCTGGGACTGCTGCATGAGTGCTGGTCATTCTCCACTCTAACACACACACACACACACACACACACACACACACACACACACACACACACACACACACACACACACACACACACACACACTCCTGGTAAAGTCTGGCACAACTTTGCTACCTATGGGCCCTTTTGACCAGACTTTAATGTAGTTCTGACTGCCACCGTTCATCTCTTTAACAGCTACTGTAAGGCCCTCAATAAAGGTTGACACATCCTACTGTGTGATGAGACTATTAGCAAAATGGTAAGTGTGACCAAGACCAAGGCTATTGGAGTGAGCTATACCTTGTCACCAAGTGCATATGCAAGTACTGTAAGAGCTGACTTACCGCTATAGAGACCAGACACAATTGCAAGGTTTAACGATATGTGATAATAACTAATAACGGAGCAAAAGAACACTCTGTCAATGCAGTAACTACACAGTTCAGACTCACAGGGATTCATTTAAAACAACATTGCAGGACAGTCTGCAATACATACAGGAAACATGTAAAGTGCTATGTGCATAGGTTCATAGGGTGATACTAGGCTACTGGCCCAGATGCCCTCATAAGCCTAGCCCAGATTTTTGCCCATATCCCTTTAAAGATACTGCCTGTTTCTCCTGTCCAGCTGGGACACAGGTGGGAACCCAGGGTGTCTTTTCTGTTTCTCATGTCATTTTCCACCTTCTTAAAGAGGGCTATAGAGGTATTCTGCTAGACATGGGGATGGGAGTGTATTTTACAAACAGTGTATTGTTTGTGACACAAATCTATTCCTCCAACATGTACTATTCATGTCACAGACTAGGTGAGGGACTTGCATGTGGGTTGCATGACTGGGGTTTGTCTTATGGATATGCAGAAGCTCCATCAAGGCTGGTTTGGAAATAGACTTGCATGCCAGACACAGGTCATCTATGATCAGTCTGTATGAGACTGAGTAGAGGGACAGGGCTTTCAGCCTATCTGCATAAGACAGGTGTTGCAGACTTTTGATTTTCCTGGTCAGGAACCTCTCTGGTGTTTGCAACTGCTGCATGTGCTTGGCAAGGTACATCCCAAAGGAGTCATTGCACTCAGTAATGGGTCTGATAAGGGTGGAGTACAGGGATGTTATGGCCTCCTGGTTCCTGGATGACATACCCTTATTTGTGAGGTGGCCCATGTAGACAGCCTTCCGTACAATAGTGCCGATGTGGTGGGAAACTGTCAGGTTGCTATCAACCTTGGTGCACAAGTTGCCTCACAACTGATTACGTGCTCAGGACATTATTATTGCTGTCATAATTAGTGTGGATGACATCTACCACAACAGGGATAATGATACATTTGCTGACATTCAGTCTGAGGCAATGCTTCTGGCACTGGTCATTAATTTGGGTAAGGGCAACTTGGAGGATGTTCACATCAGTAGGGGAATGTAAGACAGTGGCCAGCTTGCAGTCATCTTTAAACCTGGTCAGCCACAGACCACTGGTTTTGTCTTGAACCTCAGAAATGTATATCTCAAACAGCAGAGGCCCCCAGACCAATCCTTCGGGTACACTGCTCTTTAAGGGTTTACTACTAGAGGTGTCTTCCACTTTTTTGACTGAGTGGGTACTATCTGGTAACATACAAGCTGATGCCTAGCTGTGTAGGATTATGTATCATGGCTGACTGGGGATTATCGTCAGAGGGTTTGGTTAGGTGAAGGTAGGCAGTGCGCACCATCTTACCCTCATCCATGTGTTTGTTGACCGCTTCAGTGAAGTCGACCAGGTTTAACGGGCCTGATCTCCCATTGACAATACCAAACTCAAGCATTTTGAGGTTGCCAATGTCCCTGTTTATAAGGTCCATGATAATTTCTTTCATGCCCTTGCAGATCAGGTTAGTTAGGCTGATGTGCATATGATTGGCCAGTGGATGCTCCACCTTTGTGCAGAGGGATGATGGTGGCTGTCCTCTATGCAGATGGGATGACACTGGTGCTCAGGCTGTGGTTGACTACAGTGTGTAATGGAGCTGGGGACTCATGTGTGAGTTCATGTAGGATGCAGCCAGGGATGATATCAGGCCCCATGGAGACTTCAGTTTGTTGCTTTTGAGAGGGTATTACGGACCTGCTCCCTGATGATGAGGGGAGTGGGGCAGGCGCTGTGCATGTCCTTGTTTACTGCTAGGGGGACAGGGGGTGAGGTTTTCACTTAACCTGTCTGCAGCAGGTTGGCTATCTCTATTGCGTATGTGTATGTGGTATTGACCACCACTACAGAGCAGATTTGGGTGTTGCCTCTGAGATTGCAGACATATGTGAAGAAGGCCTTGTGATTGGCCTTGGTGGATGTGTCCAATTTGTACTCATAGTTAGACTTACAGTGATTCACCTGTGATCTTATTTGCTTGCTCAAACAAAGGTGAAATTTCTTCCAATTTGGCACCTGCTCCTTCTTGGCCCTGTACATATTTCCACCTATTATGTAGTTTGTGTATTGCTGCTGTCCACCACAGTGGTTTACTCTACATTGAGGGAGATGATTTTGTCCTGTCAGGTATTGCTGAATCCATACAGATATGTGGGTGCTTCTATAGTATTTTGGTGTAGGCTTGGACATTACTGCTAGTTCCAACTGACGGGTTGTTGGCTGTGAAGCTATTTATACCTGCTCTGAGGGGATTTGTAGTCGGTTTTGGAAAAGTCTTTTTTGTTTGATTCTGATAAGGGGGGGCAGGGGAGACGGTGACCTCAAAAGTGATGGCTTTATGTTCAGATCTTACCAAGGAGCATGACACTGTAGGTGTGCTACAGTGGCCACTCATGTTGGTTAAGACCAGGTGTAGGATATTTCCACCTGTCGCAGGGGTGTTGACCAGCTGATCCAATGCATTGGCATTGACAAAACCAATAAATCTCTGTGCATTAATGTTCAGGTAGAATAGGTAATGCACACTATGGTTGGGTAGTTAAAGTCACCCAGGATCAGGGTAGAGGGTTGAATCTTGACAGATGCAAGTAAGTCCAGGTAGGTATAGTGGATGTCCTTCATGTTTGGAGGTCTGTAGCTAGCTATAATTTGAATAGGTATTTTGTTAACAGTTAATTGCACTTGGAATGTCTCCTGTACATCATACTGTTTGACTAGCCTGAAGGTGTGTATGTGTATGGTAACATTTAATACTCCCTCCTTTGGCTTTGCAGACCATCATTTGGGTTCTGAAAGTATGGTAAGATGAGTAACCTGGCAAGGTTAGTGTGCTGTCCACAGCTTAAACCAGGTTTCAGTGACTGCACAAATGTCAGCATCCTCCAGGACAAGGAATGCTTGCAATTACTTTAGTTTCATGCTTAGACTCCTAGCATTTAGCAGCCTTACCTTTGCATTTCATTTATAATAAGCTTTCATGCCGGTAATTTTGTGCTCAGGACTTTGCCTATAAAGGGCACTATGGGGAAGGCAAGTGCCTTTGCCAGAAGCCTAAAGCCCAGGGGAGACAGATGAAGGCCATTTCTGGCAAAGCATTGTGGTCTGTCAATCATGTACTGTGATGAGACTGAGACAGCAAGGATTCTAAGTTCATGTGATTGCATCTCTCACATACTGTGTTCCTAGGAGGTAATAGCACACAGTTGTTTATGTACATAAGGCAGTGGATACACTGTGTCAGGATGCCCATATCAACCAGACTAGTATGAGAAAGTACAGGGAATTGTCCGTCCATGGTTATCAGCATCTGTGGAAGTGAGGTCAGTAATAGTAGAGTGGGTACTATCTGAGCATAATATCTACAGGTGTGAGTATAGCTGGATAACATAAAGACAGTACTTGCAGGTGAGGGCCTCACTCACACATGAGTGCAGGTAAGGGAAATAAATGCAACTGAAATACCTCTCAAAGTGTTAAAACTGCACAAAAGCACAAAGCCATACACATGCTGGGTTCAAATACCACAACAATGAAGGTAAAATAGGAACACTGGGAGTGAGCAATCAACCCTTGTCCATGAGCTCTTAGCTTAACATCCTATGGCAGACCAGGGCCAACCAGTTCACTTACTCCCAGTAAGTGCATGCAGGCCCTGGACAACACTAGATGGCGTAGCAGGAAACATAAGAATCACACAAACAGATTTGACTGCAGCAAAGCCTGTAACCAGACTATGTTAAAGATATTTAAAATCTTTTTAGGTCAGTGTAACACAGGTGAACAGAAGATACACACTTAAATATGACAATAGCACACAAGAGCAAACAAATTTAAAATGGATTAACCAGTTAACTAATAGTAAAGCTCAGAACAGAGCCCTGTTCAAGCACTCTTTGTCACACAACTTCTAACTGCACACTCCTGCCACTAGGGTGCAGGGTACCCCTCTCCAAAAAAGATGGCCTGGATTAGTGTTCAAGTTATAAAAACAAAGCTATATTGAGCAGATCAGGATGTAGTGTATGCTACAGCAAACAAGGTGTACCAATGTCAGAAAAATGGGTCTATGTTAAATCATCGAATGGTTAAAAAAGCGAACAATGATTTATCGAACCCATGTAAGCGAAAGCTTACAATTGCAAATGCTTAGAACATCGATTTTTTTTTCCAAGGGAAAAAAATCTCTGTTCCACAAAACAAAAAAAAATATTTAAAACATGACATAAAGTGGGGGGGAGGTCACCCCCACACACCCCTACTTAAATATACCAACTCCGAGATTGCACTACAGTGATGAAAATGGCAAAGTAATGGAAGCGGCCAAGCAAATTCTTTCCCTAGGAAAGAATTCACTTATATGATGTTTCACTATTTTGCCTTTTTGTGCTTTCAAGTTTGATCAAGATGCATTCAAAACAATGCATCTTCGATCATTTAATACAAACCCAGAAAAATGCAGTTCAAATCAGCAGTCACAATGAGCCTTTAAACAGCAAGTCCTAGCTCAGAAGGGCATAATGTAGCCTCTCTTCCCACAACAGTGCAGACCACAAACCTACTTCATGTAAAACAACTGGCCTGAAGCCCATGTGCTTAAACACACAGCCTTAGCATGACAGAATTACATCAGGCTACTGACAAACAGTAATACATGCAGCAGAATAAGTGCAATTGAGTCATTGTAGGAACAAGCAGCGACTGCAAAGTAAAGTAATGCAGTTGGAATAGACAGAAATACAGGAAAATGTGTTTTGTTTACGGGTTACATGGGAAGGGATGAAACACGATAATGTCTGGTTAAGAAACGGAGGAGAGTGGGGTGGGGTGGGGTGGGAGATGGCCTAATGATATCTGTATACTCAGTAGGATAAGCTGATGAGATACAACTAGGATATGTGTTCAAAATGAGATTCGTAGTAGGGACGGCCAAGTCACATGCCAAAAATATTTGAACACAATAAGGAGGAACCTTATAACTCCAACAGAACAGAAAACTTTTAACAAAACAAATCCAATACTGGAAAAAGATACAAAATAGATGTGACCGAAGCTTAACTAAAGAGCTTCAAACCAACACTAAATGCAGAAATGACTGATACTCAGAGCACTGCACAACACAGAAACACTTCAGCTAACTACAGATATTTGTAATTAAGAGAGGAATGCTTTGCCTCAGCTACACACACTACTTAACTGCTGCTATTCACATGTTTCAAAGGGATTCTTTGGTAACCTTTGTTAACAGACCCTAGCTAAGAACTGTTAAAAGTACAACAGAACAGGATACGTATAACCAAGCAAATGTAACACTGTAATAATATACAAAATACAAGTCATCAAAGCTTAAATACTGAGCTTCAAATCTAAATTACATGCAGAGATGACTGGTACTCAGAGCAATGCAGACCACACAAACATCAGACAGATATACCATATTGCCATATATATGTAAACAATGTCACATTTGCCTAGTTCCTATACAACATGCAAAGCATTTTGTGTGTGACAGGTCTGAAAGTAATGATCCACATTAATGCTGCATTATCTCATATTACATCAGTGTGTCTCACCTGCCTTCATTTCACAGGCTAACAGCCCAGGCTGACAGCAAGTAACATACTCCTCTGCATCAGGTGTACATATCTATCTGATGTGTGTGTAGCACTGGTAGTCATAACACAGTTAAACACTTTTTCAGTTTCAACTTAGTAATTATAATCAACCTAGTAAATATTTATGTTTGGCAATACAACAACCTGTAGCTGTAGACATTTATGTCTGTTTGATGCACTGGAGCTAAGATTACACATTTTTAACACAAGTACAGCCTATTTACGTGATGTTTTGCAGCTCATGTCTGTATGTTTGAGGCTTCCATCTTCTACTATTATTACATACATGTGCACAGGTAATAATTAATATACATTTATGTTCTATGTCAGTATGGCACCCTGTGTTTATATTCTTGCAGCTCAATCATACCTCTCAACCTGTTACAGCAAGACATCTGGACAAAGGCAAATGTCAATGGGGGCAAAGGCCAGAAAATAGTGACACTTTATAAATCTAGCTGTAACACACTTAGTTACTAGCGAAGTAGGTTTTGCATTCACAAGAATACTCTGAAGTATATGACATCTGACATTCAAATATATGCTATTATGTTATGATGTCAGTCTTTACTGATTTGCCAATCATTTTTCAGACAAAACACAACTGTTTGAGGCATTGACTACAGATATGAAGCAAACATGTGGTCAGTCTGCAAAACTCTGGACAGTTGAAAGGTATGAGCTCAGTAAATAACATACAGTTCGACACATACTTCGGTGCCAGTGTCTACTATGCACATACCCTATATAGATCTCTTACATTTGCAAGACAAGCATATATATCATAGTAGCATTCACAAGTGACATATGAATATTTACAGCATCCCAGGTAGCTGGCCTGGCAGTGTCACAGTCAGTATTGGACAACAGACACTCCAGTCATAGTCATATGTGAGCTGACATTTGCTGGGATGACTCAGGGGCCAGAGCTGTGATCTATGTCACTGCAGACAGAGCCAGCAGGAATGGCCATATGTGCTGTACAGCAACATGTCAGTCCAGCAAGTGTTATTGAGACCTATTATTTAACTTCCTATTTCATATTATTGCATCCCCCCTTCTGCATTCCATTACATGCTTAATTGATTGACATACCTGGTATAGTGCTGAAGAGTTTTCTCAGAATAATGCAAATGTTTAGGTTTGTGTAGAAAGGTTCAGACCCATTTTGCATAGGCAGCAGCTAGCCTTTTGTAGGTAATGCTCATGAGCAGGTGATGGGCTGTGCACCAATTGGTGTCTCCCACTTGCTAATTGCATCCAGAACAGCTGTGTTATCTTTCCATTAGCCACTGGTGTAGCAACACAGTGCTTTAATTAAGTCCTTCATGTGGGCATTGCCCTTTTTCCTTGCCTGTGAGGAGAACATTATGGAGGTGTGGGAGCTACAGCTTCATAGAAGGTAGGTGGAAATACCTTTTAGAACAAGAAATGTGGGGAAAGCCCAACAAAATGGGGGACAAAGTTCCAGAATTAGGGACAGATTGTAAGTAGTGCTGTTACAGAGGTAGAAGATTGCTAGATTAACAGGGTTGCCTCTTGTGTTTGTGCTGTTCCTCAGACAATTTATGTTTTTGGCAAATCAGGATAATGCGATGACTGAAGTCACTAAATGATGATATCCATTTGTGTTTCAGACTTCATATCCTTCAGAAAAGTTATGTTACAACAAGCCCTGTAATATCAGCAACATTTTCAGTTTATAACACCATTATTTAAGATATGTCCCTATTTTTGGCCCTCTGTTCCCCAAATATATCAGGCTTTGTCCAAGTTCACAGGTATGATATATCATTATTTTGTGACTTCACTCTTGATATCATCCCAGTGATTTAGCAAAATCCCAGAAATGTTATGAGGCAGTGGTCATAAATATGGTCCCACACCCTGGACATTCTGTGGAAATCTGTACAGTTGAGAGCTATGTATGTCTGGCCATTGTTAACAGACTGTCAAGATTGTGTAGCAGTGTAGTGTGTAAATGTTTGTTGGGCTGAGTAGGGTGGGGGTAGACTTGAGTGTCATAGATCCTTTTCTGTCTGATGTGCATGCTGCTACAGTTGCTGGTGGTCTATTAGCTGTATATATTTGTAGGGGCAGACTGAGAAATGTTCCATAACACTTCAGGATTCCAAGTACACTGTGACTTGTTGCAGTATATGTAGGTGTAGTCTGCAACTGGCAATCAAGATATGTTTGTTCAAACAGTCGTTATACTCTAGAGGTCAGTTGGCTTACTGGTATGTTGCTGTGTCTGTGGTGCAAATGGTTGTGGGTAGACAATTTTTCACTGATGTCTGTTTTTCCCTACAGTTACATCTCTGTAGTACATGATATATTTGCAAATGCATTGCTAATTCTCCAGAGCTGATTTAGGGTAGTGTTATGTCAGTCTGACTGTAGTTCAGAAGGTGTTGGGTGAAATGGTTGGCAGCTCTCAGTGTTATTTCCCTCCTGTTACATGACTGCAGTTATACCTCCTCGCTGTCCAGATTTCTATAGACTGTCCAGATGTGTGGTCTGTTCTTTTGGTCTGTTCCCCATAACTGTTGTGGATTTTTAATAAATCACTGGGATGATGTTGCCATTGACATCACCTAATGATGACAAGTATTTGTGTCTCAGACCTGAAATCTATCAGAAAATATATGTTAAAATAAAACCATGATACTTTAGCAACCTTCTAAGCTTTTGACATCCATATTTCAAATATGTCCCTATTCTTTGGCCTTTATCCCCCTCCCCCACTTTTTCAGGCTTTGTGCAGATATCTTGCACTAAGAGGTTGAGTATATATACATATATCAACCAAAAATAGACTTATATTCAGTGTTTCAACAATGTAAAACACAGCAAAGTAAAAATAAAAATGCTGAATAGTAACGGATTCAGTTCAAGCAAAATGCCATTTATTCTGATGAAGTCCACCTTAGTGTGGATGAAAGTGTTTAATGTTACATGAGATTTTTATGGTCTAATATTAAAGGTGATTTTTTTTTTACCACTGTGGGCATTGGCATTGTGCTTGAACTGAATCCGTTACTATTCAGCATTCTTTTCTTTACTTTTCTGTGTTTTTTATATATACATATATATCAAAAAGTCATTTAATTTATTTTAAGAGGCTGTGCACTGGTGTGTTAAAACTTCTGATCTGCAACTTGCTTAAGTGTATAACCCCACCTGTACAATTGTTATGCTGCCTCGGTTATTTCCTAATTAGAGTGTAGTTGTAAGTTTGCTTACTTTAAGGAAGTAGTCACCTTTTACTGATATAAACTTTGTGCATGTCACTGTTTACATTTTGGAAATACACTGTTTCAGCTTGACTTAGTCTGATTTTATTAAACAACTTAGCTTACTAGAACACATTGCTCTCACTGCTTTTAAATTGTTTAACTGTACAATTTCACCTGTAAAACACCTGAAGCAACTGCCTGCATACAATAACATGGAGTGCGGAATCCCGTACAAACCAATAAAAGTTACTGCAAGTTCTACTTTTATCAACAGACTGTGAGCAGTGTAGGTCTATTATAATCTTCTCTCTGTGATACTCCTACTGATTGTTCTGCTGTGCACACTACTGGACCCCCCCCCTTTTTTTCTCCCATTTACTGTAACAAATATATACATTTTTGCAAAGCTTTGCATTTATTTTATATTCTTATATTTTATTTATCTTGTATATCACATTTTTTTTATATTCTTATATTTTATTCCCCCATTTATTCTAACAAATATATACAGTTTCCCAAAGCTTTACATTTATTTTATATTCTACTTCCCTGATGCTCTACTAGATCTGCTTTTGAATTCACACAGATAAACAGACACCTTTAGGTACTGACCTGGGCTAGCTGGTTGATTATTTTTATCTTGTCACAGCTTTATTCAAGTCCTGCTCCATAGCCACCACCCCTTTCTTGTTCTCCTAAAATAATTCTAGTGTAAATTTCCTAGCCCTGTCAAACCTGTTTTCTCCACAGCTTTCTCCAAACCCTGGCTCTTAGCACCACCTTCTCTCTGTCTCCTAACATAATCTTATTGTAAGCTTCCCAGCCCTGTCAATCCTGTCTATTCCCTCCCTCTTCCTCTTGAGAGTTTACTTATTCCTCCCCTGAGCTGTGGTGCCATCTTTAAAAAGTAAAAACCTCTGTCTGACTATACTCTGTTTCTGTCTGTCCCACGGGCATCCCTCAGTAGTGTGCACTTACTGCATGTCCTTTTCTAAAACCCCTGGCATAACTACATTATTTTCCTACTTCTCACTGAACTGCAGCTCCCCATTGGTGCAAAAATAATAAAAACAAACAGAAAGGTAACATTCAAACCAAAATGATAGGCTGCCCTATTTCTGTAGTTGCTAACCTTCTCACTGATTGTTTTCTGTTTGGCGACTGCTGCTCCTCCCGGATGGTGTAACCCACTCAGTTCGCCCTTCGGGCTCAATCTGCTCCCCTACCCTGCCCCCAAATTTCACCCACCTCACTACCTGTATTTTTATACATCCCTTACTTCTCCCGACCCAACACCTCTCCAATCACAACACACCTAACCCAAACCCCACCCACCTGTAGATCTACATTGCCCCAAACATCCTCCCCTTCTACAATGCTCTACATAACATCTCTCCTTATAACCGCATTCGCCCTACCAATATCTCTCTTCTCTTACCTATCCCACACTTTTTCCCAACCCTTGTCATAACTCACACACACTCCACTACATCTTACCATCAACCTCACTTCCCATCCTACTCATCCATCTCACATGAACTCTTTATCTCTAACCCAATCTATTTTTTCAAACCCAAACTGCTCCCAACCCAGCCCCCCTGTACTCCCCTTTTAAATGTGGTACCAAAAAATCACTACTCTCACACAACCCAAGCTACCTTTGCCCAACACACTGTCTCACTTTTCTACTCCACCACATCTCTCTCTCACTAGCTGGCAACATCCACCCCAACCCCGGACCCATCTCTAACATCAATCTCACTAAACCCCCTACTCAACCCACAAATTCAAAGTCCATTTGCCTTTCAACAATTAATGTGCAAAGTCTAAAAGAATAAAATCCCTAAATTCCATGCCTGGCTCTCCCATAACCACCCCAACATTACTGCCATTTCTGAAACCTGGCTGAAAACCTATATAAAAGATAACAGTTTCCAAATCATTTGCAATGACAAAGCCCACAAAAATGGAGGTGGAGTAGCAATAACCTACCCCACCTCCCATACCATAACTCCCTACTCCAATAAAATATCAGCCTTTGCCAACGCTGAAATTTTAATAGGTCTACTAAAAATAAACAACCACAAGTCCATATATATCACTGCCATCTATATTCCCCCTGTGATAATATCAAAACTCTTGAAAACATCCTGTCCTGGTTCTCCTTCAATATAAAAAATGAAACCTATATACTCGGTGATACCAACATCAGTTGGAATACTATTAGCTCTGAAGCCCCGTCCCACACAATCAACCTGTACAAATTCTCCCAATTAATCCAATATCCAACCACACCAAATAAAGATGGTACCACTGGTACCATCATTGACTAGATCCTAACAACTCATCCAAACCTTATCACCAAAGCTGGAACATTACCTGATCCTCTAGGTGATCACGTACTCACCTTAGCCAACCATCTCCCATCTCCACTACATAAACACCACTACATCCAAACCTGCAACCTCTCCTCTTTCAACCCTCTAACTTTCTCCGAATGCTTAAAGCATATTGACTGGTCTCTTCTAAAAACCCTTCCTCTAGATGATGCCGTTTCCTACTTTAACTACTCATTCCTAACCCATCTCAATCAGCAAGTCCCCCTTGAACCAAACACATCAAAGCCAATCCCTGCCCATGGTTATCAAAAGATACTAAACTAGCCTTGCACCAAAGGGACAAAAAATGAAAATGACATCAAAAACATAAAAACCCTAACACCCTCGTAGAGTATAAACAAATATGAAACTCTGTAAAAAGAAGTAATAATTAAAGACCACAAATCCCACTACTCCAAACTCCAGTCCTTGCACTCAACAAATCCCAAAAAATTCTGGGACTCCATCTCATCCATGCTGCATCCTGGCAACAAAGAAAACCCCTGCACAGACCCCATCCTCTCCAACCTTGAAACAGCCAGCCAGTTCAACTCATTCTTCATAGACTGCATAGCTAAACTATCAGCCTCCTTCCCACCCCCCTCCTCCACCACTACCCCCTCCAGCCCCAACCACCACCCCAATCATCAACCTTCCTCCACATCCTTCTGCCTCATGCCCATCCCCACAAGCAATATAAAAAGACTTCTCCTCAAACTCAAACCCTATCGCAATGTACCCAACAACCTTCCACCTACCTTTCTCAAACAATCTGCAGACAACCTTGCCTATCCCATCTCTATTCTTATAAATAGATCCATACAAGAATCATATGTCTCTTCTATCTGGCACCATGCTTACATCATCCCACTCCACAAAGGTGGCAAAAATATTAATGCCACCAACTTCAGGCCTATTGCCATCCTTTCCCCTCTTTCTAAAATACTAGAGAAAGCAATACAAGCACAACTCATGGCACCTAACTCTAAACAATCTCCTCTCCCCTACCCAACACAGCTTCCGCCCTGGCCACAGCACCATGACTGCCCTTCTTTAATTTCTTGAAACCATAAACCTCAAACGCGACTCAGACAAGTTCATATGCACACTATTCCTAGATCTGTCAAAGGCTGTTGACACCATCTCACGCACCCTACTTATATCCCAATACTCCACCCTACACTTCTCTCCCATCACCATCACCTGGTTTTCCAGCTACTTGTCCGACCACCAACAAGCTGTCTAATAGAAAACTCCAACCTACCCCTTCCTTCCCACACCCATAGGTGTCCCACAAGGTTCTGTTCTTGGCCTTCATCTCTTCAACCTATTTATTAACAACTTTCACCAATCCATCCCAGACTCAGTGATCATCCAATATGCAGATGACTCAACAATCATCTGTTCAGCCTACTCCCCCTCTGAGCTTCTAGCAAAATCCAACTAGCCTTCTCCAAAACAGAAACCTGGATGCAGTCTAACCATCTGGCACTAAATGCAAATAAAACCAAGCTAATGTTTTTTTCCCCTAGCAACTCCATTGACAAATCCACATTCACCATACAGAGGCAAAACAACACCCTTCTTGAAACTGTTCCCAACACCAAGCTTCTTGGCATCATTACTGATAAAGAACTAAAATTTGACACCCATATCCACTCCACAATCAAGAAAATCCACCAAAAGTTAGGTCTCCTCTAAAGGCACAACCACTTTCTAAGCCCCTCTACCCATTAAACTTTTGCATCCACCTTCCTACTCCCCTCCTTATGTATGGTGCCCCTCTTTTCACCAATCTCCATCTTGGCCTTTGGCCCAAACTTTAGTCATGCTACCGCAAGATCTCCAAATTTGCAACAAATTCAAAAAACTCATCCCACCACTGCCACTCCCTCCTCACCCTCAACTGCCTTGAACTACCCAACTACTTCAGTTTCCTACAACTCACCATTGCCCGCAAGCTCATCTTTAAACCTGCCAACTTCCCAGCTCTTGCTACTTCCTTAAAATCCTTACATTCCCAACCACTACCTCAGATCCAAAAACCAAAATCTCCTTCAGGTCCACAAACCTGCATGACCTCCTGGCCATCTACTGCTTTCTCACTCCTTAGCTAAATAGTGGAACTTTCTCCCCACATACCTACGCAACCTACCTAACCATACAAATTTCAAATCTCAGCTACTCTCTATTTCTTCCAAATGGGAATGCCCTTGCCACGCTCTAACTTAAACCCCTCCCCCACATTCCGCCATGCACTGACTCATCCAACTACCTCTACTATTACTTCATCCCACCCAAAACAATGCCTCCCCTACTAAAAACTAATTTTGTCTCTAATATCTATTATACTGTACTCTCCAGTCTCAAATAACTATGACCCTCTCCATGCATAATATTTTCCTAACCTACTAATGGCTAGCAGCTATATATTTTGAAATGTTAAGCTTACAATTGAGTTTATGACAAAAATATTCACTTTATGTAAATTCTGAAATTTCTGTATTGAATTTTAATTTTTGTAACATTGTCACAAGCCAACTGCAAATATCATGGAGCTTATCTGTAAATGTTTAATTAGCTGTATGAACTATATCCTTTTATAACATGTGAAATGTAACTTGCAATTATTGTAGATCTTTTCTCCCTGGGCCTCCACTGAAAATGGGCTCTTCTTGGCACAGTGGACTTCCCCAGTCATCAAACTTAAGTGTATGTGTGTATATATATATATATATATATATATATATATATATATATATATATATATATATATATATATATATATATATATATATATATATATATATATATATAAAACATTACTAATTCCACAGATTATTCCCTAATGTTGGATGACCATCCTGCATGATATATTTACTGAAGCATTATTAATTCGTAAAGCTCATGTGTAGTAGTGGTAACTGCTGTGGTTGGAGTTCATAGGGTCCTGGGTTTAAGGCTTGCCAGGGATATGTATTTTTCCCCTTATGTTAAATGACTGAAATGCATGATATGTTTGTAAAAGCATTGCAAATTCCCACAGCTCTAATGGTATAGAGGAACATTGCTGCGATTGTACTGCATGGGGTCTTCAGATCCAGACTTGGTAGTGGTACCTCTTTTTTCACTAGTGTTAAATGACCATAATGTATAATATGTTTGCAAAAGCATTATACATTTCCACAGCACAGATGGTATAGTGGTATGTTGCTATGATTGTAGTGCATAGGGTCCTGGATTTGAAACTTGGCAGTGCTGATTATTTTGTTGCTGGGCAGAACAAGGGCTAATTGATACTGAGTGATTAAAGCACTTTTAAACAGTTGTAAGTGGGTTTGCGTGATTTTGCACAGAGCTAAGTGATGATACCAGGCGGTTAAGTCCTCTTAGCTTTGCTTAGCGGCACTTACTCCCGCTTACACCCGCGCTAATTTTAAATAAATAAAAGAAAAAAGGGTGATAAGAAAGTGCTGGAATGGGTGCAAGCAGGGGATAAAACATTAGGAAAAGCAGGTAAGGATGTGCAGGATGGGTGTAGGAAAGGACAATAGCTCTACATTTCTTCTGCAGCAACAGCTGTGACTGATGTGGAAAATTTGGAATTTACAGCCTCACACCCCACAGGGAGAGGTGTTGGCAACATACATTTGTAGAGTAATTTGAGTGTAGATTTATGTCACTGGACATGGGGGTGAAATGTAGAGCTATGTCTGGGGCAATGATTTTTTTGAGGGACATATGCTCTTTTTTTATTAAGGTGAGAGTGGGATGTTGGAGAAGGGCTGTAGGTATGTTTAAGGAGGTAGGTTGGGTAGGATAGGTTGCATTCACAGACAGACAAGACACACAAGACAGCAGACAGGGGTGGTATATGACACATGAAGGGGGTAAACATCTTGGATGGAGAAGGTGGTTGGGTATCAGAGGCCCATGAGATCCCAAATAGATACAGTGGGACTGAGAGCCCCACCCATGGCAGTCATCACTGCACCTTCACGGCCACAAAAGTGGCTGTGCTGGGGGATGGACAACAGAGGCAGTCTGCTCATCCAGGTATGCCAGGTGGCCCTCCATCTGGCACAGCCATCCATCCAACTCAGAGCGGATGATGCTGCACACCATACCCCAGTACTTACAGTGGGTGACAAGCTCCTCTCCATGCCTGTGCCTGGGGGGCCCCTGTCCCCTGAGGCAGTTCCACCCAAAAGTGATGCAGGATCAGCGGAGGATGAAGTTCTGGGTTGGGTCCCATATGTGTTGGGGCCCAGTGCCATGGCCAGATAAGACAGGACAGGCAGATCCACTGGGATCTGCCTTCCCAAACATGCTATGGTGTTAAAGATTTCCAAAATATATTGGTTAGCCATGAGCAAAAGATTTCAAAATTAGTTATAACAGCATGCGTGGGTGTTCCAATTAACCCAAAACAACATATTTGAAACAGTTGCATAACAAACGGAACATATGCATAAATGGAACAGTAGTACAGTAAGCATTTTAACAACATGCAAGTTACATTGACGGCAACAGGCCACAAATAATGGTATTTGAACAAGGTATGTTAATATGCAACCGATTAAATATATGAACAATAATAGAACACATGTTCCAGCAATAGGTTTTGAGAACAACATACCCGTAGTATATGAATAATAATTATTGATGCAGATGAGGGGTGGGGGAGTGAAACTTCCATTAACAACTGTATAGGCTTCTATTTTACACAACAGTACTGCTCAATACTCTATAGGTCTGCAATCACTTTACATCTACCTATGGCTATAGCTTTTACAGCACATACATACCTGTTAAACTGTCAACCTGGAATGGTATTGGGCAAACTGTGACAACTCCCTGTACATGACTAGAGGGGACTCTTACATGTCAGGGTTACAAAGAAAGGGTACCCTGCACTAATATTGTGTGAGTGTGCTACTGGCATACTTCACCTGGATTCCTATCTGTGTCCAATGTTACTGGCAGCAGTGGCCACTAGTCATGACAGTGTGACACTTGAAAGACATGCTATGGGAAGAGTGCATGGTGTATGTACCTATCCTGCTGTCATTTGCAGACAAGGGGTTGTACAGTGGAACAGTTACACGCAGTGTATTAGTATTCCCTTTATACAGCTATTACAATACATTTATTTACCTGTAAGATCTGTGGAGAAAATATCTGTTAACACTACCTGACTGTTTCTACAAATATTCAAGATTTCTGGAGTGTATATATGCACATATCTTAGTACCACTCCCTGGATTCAAACCATGTCCCGGTGTGCAAAACTGAACAACAAAGCTGTTTTTCAATACACTGAGCTGCTGGGGAACTGCTGTCATTTGCTTGTCTGATTTCTGCCTAATGCCCTGTTGGTTAGCCAGTCTGACCTTGTAATTCTGTGATTCATGCATAACACATAGTGTACTTTTTATTAATTGTTTGAAATAATGCAGTCTGGAAAGCAAAGGTTAACACAAGGCAATGCTGCAGCAGACACACTATAATACATTACATATTACTATTCAGGGTTCACATCTTAGTGCAGCACATATTTCATTTATATCTTGTTTTACAGCTCCACAATCTTCAGTTTTGCATAATAGCTGGTTCTCAGAACAACCTGTGAAACCACATTTGCTGTGAAGAAGCTGTACATATTCTATTTCTACAACAACATACCAGAGTAAACACAACAGTTTGTGGTATAAGTCTTTATTTTAGTTATATGACACCATGCTTTACTACTGCATATCCTAGAGATCAATATTAGTATGGCAAACTTTTAGTTATTCGTTAGACACAGAACACATTACACCTACTGGCAGTAAACAATTTACTCCTTCTTATTTAATTTGTATACTGCAAGGTAGATCTGTACTCACCAGCCTGTTGGCACAGCCTCGGCAGTCTGTCAGCATGGGCCTCAACTTTGCTAGCCCTCTTCACTGCAGCTGTACGTGGAAAGAACAAACATTATGCACATCTGTCTATCAAATACTAAGGCTAGAATGTGGTACAGCTATGTATGAGATACTTATAAACTACTGGAGCATTCCGTGCCCGAGCTTCTTGGATCCACTGGGCCAGGAGTGCTTCCTTCCTATGCTTTAGGTCAGCATAATGATGCCATACCTGCTCACCAGTTCAGGGGATTCCAGTGGCACTGGTGAGGTCACATGCCAGATGGTCCCAGGCCTTTGCTTTGTACTGAGAGCCCTGGTACTGGCCCTGCAGCAGTCTGTCATCATGGTGTTCTAAGAGGAGTCCAGCCATGACCCTGGACTCCAGAATGCCCCAGCTCTGCACCCAAAAACATGCTCCCTCTCCAATGTCAGACATGGTTCCTGCACATAACAAACTTCCAAAGGTTCTGGCTGTATTCCTGCCTATGTGGTTTAAATAAGGCCATATGCCTGCCCTTTGCCATCATTGGATCATTTTGAAAATGCTAAGCTCAGCTAAGTGGTGTGCAAATTTGCTAAGCTGAGTTGAGCAGTGCTTAAAGGGGTAAATGCTGAGCACTGCTTACAAGTGTGCAAATCTGCTTAGCTGAGCTGACTGCTGCTTAGAAATTATGTCTAAGCAATGGTTAAAATGGCTAAGCAGAGCTGAGTACTGCTAAACATTGCCCCGTTTTCATTTAAAAAAAATCAGAATTGTAAATTAATTAATCATTACTGACATATTATTCAGTGTATATGATTTACTTTAAATGAAGTCCCCCTATGTGCTTTCATTACATTACCTTGAGGTGTGACTATACTGTGTGGGACACTTGTGTATACATGGGTGATTTCACATGTTATATGCACTGACACTTCCATTTGAACAAGCTACACTTCCCTGGTTAACAAATATCAATTACTGCATAATTTTAAAATAAAAAAATAATTTTAACAATGCTTTGCCATGTAAAAATAAATGACCTGTCTTGGTACTCGAACCATAAACTTCTGCATGTAAAGCCAGGACTGCAACCACTATGCTATCACACTAGTAAAATGTTTAGCTATACATTTGTATTTAGCTCCTATGAGATGTTTAAGCAATGCTAACCAGAGAGCCGTGATGAGCAAACCTGCTTATCTACGCTTAAACTTAACTTAGAATGGAAAAAAATAATACAAGCACTTTATTTACATGTATTAATACTAACTGTAATTCATATTTGGTAATGCACTACCTGTCATTCTATCAACTCACTAAGTCTATATGGGCAATAGCAGAATTGAAGTCACTACATTATGGCATACATTTCAGTTTCAGACTTCTAATCCTTCCAAACATGTTAATACAAACCCTGTTTCTCTATCAACTTTCTCTAAGTTTGTTGGAACAATATTTAAGATCTGCCCCTATTTGTCCCTCCATCATTTTACACTTTGTTCAAATTTTTTGTTATACCAGGTTGGGAGGTATGCTCCCCATCATTTTACGCTTTGTCCAGATTTTTTGCTCTAAGAGGTTGAAATGTATGATCAAAGTGCCACACTTTTGCAAAGCAGGGTGTGTGTGACAATAGCTGTCACACACACCCTGGCATTGCTTTCCATTTAGATTCCTGCTTTCAGTGTCCATGGACACTGAAAGCATTTAGAAAGTGCCATACGGCACTTTGACAATGCAGAGGATATGTGACAGTACCTGTCACACACCCCCTGCATTGCTTCCTATTTCAATTTATGCTTTCAGTATCCATGGACACTGAAAGCATTTAGAAAGTGCTCTACGGCACTTTGACAATGCACTGGGTGTGTGACAGTACCTGTCACACACCCCCTGAATTGCTTCCTATTTCTATTCATGCTTTCAGTGTCCGCGGGCACTGAAAGCATTTAGAAGGTGCCGTGCAAGACTTTCTGAGTGCAGGGAGTGATGTTGGATGTGAGAGTACTACTGAAACACGCCCCCTGCACTCCTTCAGTGTTTGTATCAGGAGAGCCATTCTCAGTAGTATGCCTTAATTAATATGTAAGGCGTGCTGCTGTTAAGGCTTTGCAGATGCAGACTTCATTCACTCCGTATAGGAATAACACTTTTCCTACATGGAGTTTATTGAGTCCTGGGGACTGACATGCACTTGACTTTCAGACGTTATTTCCTTCAGAAAATTCATGTTAACATAAGCCCTGTTATTTAACACACACACACTTTTGTTTTTTAGTTTTCTTTTTTTTTTAATATATATTTAAACTCAATAAACAGCAGAAAAGCTGCTTAGCAAATATTAAATAATGGCAGCCATTAGCTTATGCACTCTCACCTTCATGGCAGCTTGATATGCTGCAGTGAAGTGATGGACTAATTTTTCAACAGGCATTATTTGTTCATTAATACCCCACTGGAGAACATTTGTTCTCCCATCAGGGTGTTGCTGTACAGTTTGTCCATTCTCTAAAGACTTTTAATATTTGTGGTGGTTTTATATGGAGGCTGATAATTGTAAAAGTGATAGGGCAGTGGTCATTTAAGAATGATTGAAGAATGTTAAAGATGGAGATGGAGTTTGGTATAATTGTAATGTTAGGTTTTGTTTGCCCTTTCATGAGTTCAGAGAAACCTGGGTCTGTTAGGAAAGTACCCATGTCAGATTAAAGAGGGCCAAAACAGTTAATGTTGGCATCACTTATATATATTATGTCATTATTTTTTGTTATCTAGAATGTTAATGAAGAGTGATTTGAATTTGTTTAGGGAAGAATGGGATATAAGATAGGCTGTGGGGATCAGTAGTGTTTTGCTTTTTTGAGTCGAAAATTTTTGAAGAATCCTGTAAGGACAAGTCTGAGAAGGAGTTTCCTTGGGTAATAACTTTTGGGTTTAGGTTTTTTTTTGTACAAAATTAGAAAGCCTCCATGAGATCATTTACTTGGCCTGGCATTATTGACATGCTTGCAGGAAGTTAAAACGTGTTGAAAGCTGGGGGAGGCCTGCTGGACCTATAAATTTGAGACTATTATAATGTCTGGGTTGTGTTGGGAGATAAAAGCACTTATGTAGTCTAAGCAGTTTCTGAAGCAAGGTCATTGAGGAGGGAACAGGTCAGTATAGGGAAGAGGTGGTTTAGTTCTAGCCCATGCTCTGGAATAGACTTCCCATACATGTCAAGCAGAGCACCTCAATGGCCCTCTTCAAGAGAAATCTTAATGAGTGGATGGGAAATAGAAAGTTCACCAAGAGTATTTCTCCAGTGGCTCTGCTTGATAGAGCACTTCTATGGGCTAGGTTTGTAAAGGCGCCAGCGCCATTAGCCTAGTATACGTCTATGAACCTATGAACCTAGAAGAAAGCTGTTGGGCCAGGGTTGCATTTAATGTTACTCTTCAGGAGTAAATCTGTAAGCCTTACTCATTAACAGATCAGTGCATTGGCTGTGGGTGTACAACAAGTCAACATAATGAAGTCAACTGTCTAACAATTTGTCTGAATAACTGTCTTTTTCAGGACATAGCAAATATCTGAGGGAGTTGTTGTCAGCATATCAATTACATACCTCTCAGCTGTACAGATTTTTGCAGAATGCCCAGATTTTTGCCTCGTACTTCTTGTCTGTTTCGCTTAAAGTTGTGTCTTTTCTGGCAAATCATTGAGGGTTAAAGTCAGAAAATAATGACAAATATTTGAGTTTCAGACTTTATACCCTTCAGAAAATGTATGCCAAGGCAAAACCAGTTATTTTATTAATTTTCTAAATTTGTAAGAACAATATTTAAAAAGTGTCCCTATTTTTGGGCATTTGTCATTCCATTTTTGAGGCTTTGCACAGATTTCTTGCTCTAAGAGGTTGAGAGGTATGCAATAACATACAGAGACTTAGTGCTCAAATTACCTGCACAGCAATTCCCTTTTGACTAACTCTGTTTCTGATGTGCACAAGTTAACATAATACTAGCTTGCAGATGGGCAGATCACAAAAACATGTTATCCCTTTCTCATGTGTAAAGGAAGTTAAATATACACAAACAGAGCAATTTGGTATTACTTGATGATGCAGCTCTTGAAATACTTTGCCTGGCTTAGGATCATAGGATCATAGCAGATTACTAAGCTAATGGCCCTGTGGCCCTTAAAGCCTAGCCAAGAGTTTACCCCCCCCCCAAAAAAAAAAAAAAAGAAGAAGAAACCTCAGTCAGCACCTGTCGTCCCTGTCACTGAGGGACAAAGGTGGATCTCCTGGGACAAATTTATGGTTTCCCATCCACTCATCACTGTTGCATTTGAAGACGGTCAGTGAGGTACTCTGACATGTATGGGAAGTCTATTCCAGAGATGGGGCAACCTCTGGCAGACAAACCGGTCTCTCCAGCTGTTTTTGTTGATGTTGCATATTAGATTTAGGCCTATCAAGTGGGTAATGTGCAAGGAGTTTGACTTACAGATATGGAGCATTTCCAATAGGCACTGTCTGACATTGCCTTGTAGACGAGACACAGATCACCTCTGAGCAATCTGTATGATACCAAGTAGAGTGATAGTGATTTAAGCCTGTCCATATAGGATATGTGTTGGATGGCATGGATTCTTTTTGTGAGGTATTTCTGTGGCCTTTCCAGTTGGTGCAGGTGTTTGGAGAGGTACATACCAAACGGGGCATTATACTCAATTATAGGTCTAATAAGGGAAGAGTACAGAAAGGTAAAAACCTCCTTTTTTCTGAATGCAACCATTTACTTATGAGATGAACCAAGTAAAAGGCTTTTCTGACCACCGCTGCCACATGATGGTCAAATGTGAGATTGTTGTCAACCCGAGTACCCAGGTCTTTCACCATAGGTTGTGTGCTTAGGGGGATTGCTCTTGATGTGGTAATCAGTAGGGGCCATGTTTTTGTCAGTTGGTATGATAGTATGATAAATACACTTTTTTGCATTTAACTTAAGGCCATGATTTTAGCACCAGTCATTTGTAGCTGTGAGACCCTCCTGCAGTATGTTAACATTAATTGGGGAGTCAATGACAGCACCCAACTTACAGTCATCTGCAAACATGGTCAGCCACAGACCCTTTGTCTTTGCCTGGACCTCTGAGAAGTATATGCCAAACAGTAGGGGTCCCATGACAGATCCCTGGGGAACACCACTAGTGACAGGTCTGCTGTCAGAGGTGGCAGCACCTATTTTGACCTTGAGGGTCCTATCTGTGAGCCAGTTGACCAACCATCTGACTAGATAGGAATTAACACCAAGTTGTGTTATCTTTTTGATGATGCCTGAGTGGGGGGATTGTGTTAAAGGTCTTGGTCAGGTAAAGGTAAGCTCTATGTACGGACTTTCCTTCATTGAAGCCTTGGTGCCAGTCTCAAAGAATTCAACTATGTTCAATAGGCAAGATCTGCCGCTGATGAATCCGAATTGGGTGGGGTCGAGTGCTTGGAGTTTGTTTATGAAATCCATAATAATATGCTCCATGACTTTACAGATCAGACTTGTGAAGCTAGATAGTTTCCAAGGTCAGTAGTTGCACCAGCTTTGTGCAAACGGATGACAATGGCAGTTCTTCACTCTGTTGGAATAATGCCTGTAGTCAGGCTGTGGTTGAATAGGGTGCTCAATGGCAAAGCTAGTTCTTGATGGAGATGGTTCAGAATACAGCCTGGGATACGATCAGGTCCCATTGAAGCTGTGTTCTTTGCTTTGGATAGGGCCTTTAACACTTGTTCTATAGAGATGTGAGGTGTGGGACAAGTATCAGAGATGTCAACTGAGCCTTTGGGGGGGCGATAAGGGGGTGAAGTTTGCTCTGAACCTATCAGGTTGACTAAGTCAGCAGGATCAGTGTAAGTGGTACCATTAAGTACTAGTTCAGAACAAACTTAGGCTTTGCCATGGAGGTTTCCAACATAACTGAAGAAGGACTTGTGGTTTCCCTTTATTTTGGAGGCTAGTTTCAACTCATAATTGGCTTTGGAGGTTTTCACTAGTGATCTGATTTGCTTGTTGAGGCAGAGGAGGGAGTTTTTCCGATTTGGAATTTGTTCTATTTTACCCTTGGACAACAATTTCTTCCTTTTGTTGTAAAGCCTGTTGATAGAGGATGTCCACCAGACAGGTTTGTGTTTCCTTGAGAAGCAGATTTTAGTTCTTTTGGGTATGGCTGAGTCCATGCAGTTGTACAGGTGCTTGTATACTGCACTGGTGTCCTGTTCAGCATAGTTGTCTGCATCATTTGAGGGGGTGGTGGTGTGAAGCTGCTGATACCTTCCCTTAGGAGGTTGTAGTCAGCTTTTGATAATTTTTTTAGCCTGGTTTCAGCTGGGGATGGTTTGGGTAGGATAGAAACTTTGAATGAGACAGACAGATGATCTGATCTCACCAGGGAAGAACATACTATGGGAGTGGTGCCTCGATCACCCATGTTGGTGAGAACCAAGTCCAGTATGTCATCTCCCCTTGTGGGAGATAAGACCAGATGATCTAGTGCATTAGAATTGATGAAGTCAAGAATCATTGGGAGAGAACATTAGTGTAGCAGTAGTTGACCCACTATGGTGAGGTAGTTGAAGTCACCAAGGTTCAGGATGTTAGGGGGTTCCTTGATGGACTCAAGTAGGTCCAGGTAGGAGGTTTGGGTGTCTTGAGACATGGAGGGGGGGTCTATAGCTGGCTATAACTTGGATGGGTATTTTGCCAACTGTCAGTTGCACATGGAGTAATTCCTGTGCATCATGTTGGTAAGCCAGTCTGGAGGTGTGCCAGTCCTTAATGAATATAGACTCCACCACCCTTAGTCTTACCGACCTCATTTTGGGGTCGGAAAGTGTGGAATGAGGTATAGCCCTGTAAGGCAGGGGTGCTTTCTGCAGCCCTGAACCAAGTTTCCATGACTGCACAGACATCAGCGTCTTCCAGTGTGAGGAGAGCCTCTAGTGAGTGCATTTTCAGATTAAGGTTCCTAGCATTGAGCAGCATAACCTTCAGTTTGCTTTTTGATGGATCTTTTATGTTGGAAGATTTGTCTTTGAGACATTGCCTAAAAAAGGCACAATGGGGGAGGCAAGAGCTTTGGCCAAAATTCGGAACCCCAGGGGTGACAGATAGACACCATCTCCTGCAAAGCATCGTGGCCTGCCAACCATGTCATCCCAGGCAGACAGATACTGGATCCCTTTAGACACCAGAAACTAAGCCAATTGTTGAAGTTAAACATTTTTGTTGGTATTATGGTATCATTCTTGCGGAAGGTAGGATGCTGCTTAGGACTAGGGTCATACCTGCCTGGAGCACATACTCTGAGAGCTCAATCATGTTTCTCTTCATGTAGTCCAGGGAGGTACGTCTCAAGTCGTTCACACCAACATGGACAATGACAAAGTCATATTTGTACCTGTTGTGGAGAGACTTGAGTGCATGTGTGATATGGCGGATTCTAGCACCTGATTAACAGCTGACCATGACCTTCTCCTTGTTGAGCGTGATGAGGGGAACATCAATGTGTGTTACTATCATGTCACAAATGACTAGCATGTTTGGTTTATTGTTATGCCTTATGGGCTGTGTTGGTTTATTGTTTTGCCTAATGGGCTGTGTATGTGAGACACTGGTGCACTGACTACTGTGTGTGATGTGATTGGTGTTGTATTCGGAATGTTTATGAGTGTGTTTTGGGGGTCTCTGTTGTTTAGGTAAGTTTTTGTTGAGGACCCCTGCAGAGGTGGGTGTGTGGCTCTGTCATGTGGGTGGTGTGGCAATCTCCCCTATGTCAGGAGTACTGACTGTGGTCTGAGAGAGCATGGATTCCAGCTTACTGATGTAGATGCATCTCTCGCAAGTAGAAGAATTATGTGCCAGGAGAAGTGGTCTGTCCGTGAACATGAGGCAGTTGCTACACTGTCTCAATATGTCCATGTCGACCAGGCTGGCAGGGAAAACTGATGGGAATTGTCCCGACATAGAGCTATGAGTACTTGGTGGACTTATGAAGAACTGGGTTTGATAAGGGTTTGTCTGCAAAAACGCTAAATGTAAAATAAATGGTCTGAAGTACAAGTGCCACAACCAAAACTAAGATGCTCAGAATATTAATCAGGCTACTGACAAGCAGTAACAAAGTGCTACTAACAAGCAGTAATAAGTGCAGAATAAGAGCACTTGAACACTTAAAAGCACACAGAACAGCAAACTAAGGTAATAAGGTAGAAGACAGTTAAGTAAGAGCATATGAATATAATATAAAATATATATATATATATATATTTTTTTTTTATTATTAGTGGAGAGGAAGGGAAAAGAGCAGATTAAGACACTATAAAGGTTGTCCTTCACAAGTGCTCTCTGTACACAGCAGAAGAGATGGGACAGGTAGGAGTGTCTGAAATCAAAATATAATCTCACTGTACTCAGTTGAGTGAGAAAATGAGATGGGCTAAGGAGGAGTGTCCAAAAGCAAATTTACAACAGGTGCGGGCAATTATAAAGCCCCCAAGTTTAACACCACAACAAGAACAGGAAGGGAGTGTGGGAAACTAACTGCAGAAAGACAGAGACAACAATATTTTATTAATATTCAGTGAAACAAACAACTAATCCTAAATAATGCCAAGTGCAAAGAAAAGCATACTTAAATCAGCTCATTTGTCCAGTTGATTTTCACAGGTAAATCACATCCAGCCAACAGCTCAGATAATGAGCAGAAATGATTCACAGAAATGTGACCAACACTGATTATGAGACAAACAGAACTACCCCCCCCCCCCCCGGCTAATTGTTAACACAGAATTTTAAAAGTAGAATAACAACCTCCAATGAACCCAGATGGCTATATATTTTTACACTTCTAGCAAACTTAACTGCAGTAAGACAGAGACCACAATATTCAATTAATCTTCAATGAAACAAATAACTAAACTTAAATAATGCTAAGTGCCAAGAAAAGTATACTTAGTTTCATAGTTTCATAGTTTAGCACAAGGCTATCTGCCCTGGGGCACTTGCAAGCCCAGCCACAGTGATGTGGCCTTCGACACCCCATAAAATGGTACAAAATGCACAGAATAGATTTAGAATACTGTGCCTCTGTCTAGTAGTGACACAGTGAAGGTCCCCTTATATAATAGAATTAGTTTACTGTGCCACTGTCTAGTAGTAACACAGATGTGACCCCTGGGGTAAACTTACGATCTCCCATCCACTCATCAAGATTTCTCTTGAAGAGAGTCAGTGAGGGGCTCTGCCTAACATGAACTGGGATCTTGTTCCAGAGCATGGGAAGCCTCTGGGTTATGAATCTATCCCTCCAGCATGTCCTATTCATACTTGTGCCGAGGTTTAAGTCTTTAGCTCTTGTGGTTCTGATGGATTTGGATTTTTGAGGTGGAGCATGTCCATCAGTTCCTGATTGGACATGGCCTTGTACGTCAGGCAGAGATCACCTCTGAGCAGGCGGTATGCTACTGAATAGAGCTGGAGTTTCTTTAGTCTGGCAGAATAAGACATATGTTGGAGACCCTTGATCCTCTTGGTGAGGTACTTTTGTGGTCTCTCCAGCTGTTGCAAATGCCGTGTGAGGTACATACCAAATGGGGCATTGTATTCAATCATGGGTCTGATGAGGGAGGAGTATAGGGGTACAATGGCATCCTTGGATCTGGATGTGAATCCCTTCATGATAAGGTGTGCAAGGTAGAATGTTTTTCTAACCTCTTTGGCAACGTGGGTGTCAAATGAGAGGTCGCTGTCGACTTGGGTCCCTAGGTCTCTGATTACTTTTTCCGTACTCAGTGGGTTGCTGTCTATGTGATAATTTGTGGGTACTTTGTTTTTCCCAAAGGGGATGACTGTACATTTTTTGGCATTTAGTTTAAGGCCATGACTCCGGCATCAGTTGTCCGTTTGTGAGGCCTTTTTGTAGGATGTATGTGTCCGCTGGTATATCGACTATGGTGCCTAGTTTGCAGTCATCTGCGAACTTTGTCAGCCACAACCCTCCCATGTTTGCTTTAACATCTGAGAAATAAATGTCGAACAAGAGGGGTCCCAGGACAGATCCTTGTGGGACACCACTTGTGACTGGCTTTGAGTCTGACATTGCTCCAGCGATTTTAACTTTATGGGTTCTGTCCTTTAGCCAGTTTGCAACCCATCTAGTGACATAAGGGTTTACATTTAAGCTGTTCAGCTTATCTATGATGCCTGAGTGGGGTATTGTGTCGAAGGCCTTAGCCAAGTCCAGGTAGGCTGTATGGACTGCTTTGCCCTCATCAATGGCTCTAGTGACTGTTTTGAAAAAGTCAACCAGGTTCAAAAGGCAGGATCTGTCCTTTACAAAGCCGAACTGGGTGGGGTCAAGTGTCTGTAGGTCCCCAATGTCTCTGTTTATGAGCTCCATAATGATTCTTTCCATAGCTTTGCAGACCAGGCTGGTTAAGCTTATGGGGCGGTAGTTCCCAGGGTCTGTAGAGGTACCCCCTTTGTGGAGTGGGACCACTGTTGCTGTACGCCAGTGTTCAGGTACATATCCTGTAGTAAGGCTAAGGTTAAATAACATTTTTATGTGCAGGTTTAGCTCCTCTTGGAGTTCACGTAGCACACAACCCGGGATACTTAAATCAGATTGTGTGTCCAGTTGATTTTCACAGGTAAATCACAGCCAGCCAACAGCTCAGATGATGAGCAGAAATGATTCACAGAAATGTGACCACCACTGATTATGAGGAAAACAGAAACCCCCCAGGCTAAGAGTTAACACAGAATTTTAAAAACAGAGTAACAACCTCCAGTGAACGCAGATGGGTACACTTTTTCACTCTTCTAGCAAACTTAACTGCAGAAAGACAGAGACAACAAGATTCAATTATTTATTTTTATTTATTTATTTATTTCACATTTGTTAACCCGGTTAGTCAAACTGAGTTTGCAAACAAACCCACTTTCAGTGGAGATCCGAGGGGAAAAGCCCCAGCAAACATAAGTAAAGATAAAGTGACAATAGACAAATATTGAATAACAATCACAATACAAAATAATTGTAAAAAGAAAAGGTTATTAACTATTTGCATTGCATTGATAGTAAGCAACCCATTTTCAGTGGAGACCTAAGGGAAATAGCCTCAGCAAACACAAGCAAAGACAAACATATAGGACAAAAACTATTAAAAAGAACAATACAAATACAAAATTATAAAGAGAAAAAAACTAAAGAAAAAATTATGAACATTAAGGATTGCACAGATAGCAATATATAAGAGTAAAAACAAAAAGATAATTGATTAAAAGAAGGAAGATGTACAGACATTGATAGGAAGTGGGGGAAAAAGATAAACAGTGTGGAGAATGGGAGGGGAGAGAGAAAAGGTGGGGGCTATAGTAGCAGAGCAAGGGATTAGGAGGTTAGTTAGAAGAATATACTAACAGAGAAAGAAAGTTAGGAGATGCAAGAGGGTATACAGTAGGACAAACTAAGATTACGTGTGGTCAAGGTAACGACATATTTCAAGTTTAGTAGGTGGGATTTAAGCTCCTTTTTAAAACAAGGAAAGGAAAGGAAAGGTTGGATCTAATATGGAGATGGAGTTTGCTCCAATTTAGTGAGACAGAGTGTTTGTAAAGTAGTTTGCCAATATTCCTTTTGGGTTTATAAACTGACAGAAGATGCTAATCAGTACTCCAGACAGGCCGAGGGGGGGGGAGTAAATAGTAACAAGGAGGTAAAAGCAGGGCAGGCAGAGGGGTTGTTGAGTATGGGAAAGGTAGTGTGGAGTTGCGATTGTAAGAAAAGGTGCAGAAATTCCAGCCACTGAAGGTTGATTTGTGAGAGGCAGTGATGCGATGAGAGTGGTTGGTTTAGAGTAAATCTGGTAATTTTGTTGTATGTTTGTTCCAGTTTCTGCATTAAGGTAGTTTGGATATTGGTAAGGATGGGGGAAGCATATAAAAGACTAGGTAAGAGAAATGCCTGTGCAAGTGTGCATTTAGTGGCAGTAGTGAGGAATTTTTGGTTCTTATAAAGTAGTCCAAGTTTTTGGTTGTTTTCTTGATGGCCTGTTGTATGTGCAAGTCAAATTTTAGTCGATCATCAATTATTACCCCAAGAAGTTTGGCATGTGAGGCAGGGGAGATAGTGGTGCCATCTAGGGAGGAAAGAGAAAAGCTGGATTTAAGGTGAGAGAGTGTCTGAGGTAGGAAGAGAAGGGTTTGAGTTTTCTTTGGGTTAAGGATTAGTTGATTATTTCTGAGCCAGTTTTCAACAGCGATAAAGGAATTCTATGTTAGTGTGTGTAGTTCAGAAATAGTACTGGAGATAGATAACAGAGTAGAGTCATCTGCATATTGTATTACAGATGAGAGACTGCAGGATGAATGTAGGTTGCTGGTAAAAATATTGAAAAAGAGCAGTCCAATTATGAGCCTTGGGGTACTCCTGTTTGAATAGCAAGGAAGGGTTAGAAAGCCTGCTGCCATCTAACAGCTTATTTTCCGCCAGTATGGTAGAATTGGAACCAGCCAAGTGTAGAAGGAGAGAGGTTTAGGTCTGAGAATTTGTTAAGAAGGATGGGATGAGACACAGTGTCAAAGGCTCTTAAGAGATCAAGGAATAGACAGAAGATGAGGAGGTTGTTGTCCCTAGCTTCTGCAACTTTTTGAGTAAAGGATAGTAAAGCAGTTGAGGTACTGTGTTTAGGGTGGAATCAATGTTGCGAGGGGGTGAGGAGATTTTCATGACTGAGATAGGACAGTAGTTGAGTATGTATATATTTTTCAAGGATCTTTGAGACCGGTGAGAGAATAGCGATTGGTCAATAGTTAGAGGTTTCAACAGAGTTGCCACCTTTGTGCAGTGGAGTGGTATAGAAGGATTTCCATATTTCCAGTATGGTAGATTCCTGAATGGAGTTGTTGATTAAGATGGATACAGGATATGCATTAGAGTCAGCAGCAAGATTCAGAAATTGAGGGGTGAGTTTATCAGTGGATGGAGAGCATGGTTTTATTTTAACGAGCAGGCATTTGATATATTCAGTAGAAACAGGTCGCAAGGTAAAAGGCTGAAAGACAGAGGAGCATAGTGGTTTAGGGGAAGGTAAGGGTGTCACATAAGAGTTGGGATGAGCAGAATTACCAGAGGGTAGAAGTTTAGATATGCTGTATATGAAGTGTTTGTTGAGTAAGTCTGCAGTTTCAG
This sequence comes from Protopterus annectens, assembly GCF_019279795.1. NCBI lineage: Eukaryota > Metazoa > Chordata > Ceratodontiformes > Protopteridae > Protopterus > Protopterus annectens. The sequence continues at coordinate 1,030,089,664 of NC_056726.1, read as the reverse complement.
AGGGAGTGTGATAGGGGAAAAGGTTAGAGATGGTAGGAGAACCAGTGTGGAGCAGGGAGTTGGTAGTACTCCAGACATTTCTGGGGGTTATTTGGAAGAGAGCTTTGAAATTTAGTGAAATATTGGTGTTTATCCAAAATAATAAGTTTTTTACATGATTTCTGAGTTGCTTATGACCTTGGAGAAAGGTGGGAGTTTTAGTGGTTTGCCATTTTTCCATAGAACATCTCTTTCTTGCATCAAAACATGTGTAGCTTTGGAGAGCCAGGGTATAAAATTAGATTTGATTCTAATTTTGTGAGCTGGGGCCAGAGCATTTAGGACATCAAAGAAAATGTGGTTGAAATTAGTAACAGCATCACTTTGTGGGAGAGTTTTTAGGAAAGACCAGTTGATGGCAGAGAGTTTATAGTTAAAGATCTCAGGAGAAACATTAGTCAGCTTCCTACAATCTCTGTAGAGATGGGGCTTAGAGAGATGAGCAGAGATCCTTAAGATAGAGATGGGAGAATAGTAGCTAATAGAGACAGGGAAGGTAGAAGGGTTATAATAGTTGTTTGGAGAATTGGTCAAGAGCCAGTCAATTGTGGATTCTTGTCAATTAATATTCAATGAAACAAATAACTAATCTTTTTTTTTTTCAAAACAGGTTTATTGTTTTAACATACAAGAGAAATATCATAACAATTTTATACAAGTAATTAAAAATAGATATGATTATAACATTCAACAAAACAACTAAAGTATTTACAAAGACATCCACTACAATCAGATCAATTAATTAAACTAAAATACCATGCTATTGAAATTAGGATTTTTTTAACAAATTTTGTAAATTATCCCATACAATATAATAAGATGTTTTTCTAGTTGTTCTTGACCTAATTGTGTTTATTTCCATATGGCACACTATATTCATAACATTTTAAATTCATTGAACGAAGGAGGTGTATCTGAAATCCAATTTCTGGTTATTATTTTCCTAGCCACTGCTAGAATAGACCATAACAAGGGAAGCTTAACCTTTTTACCACTTTGAGGTACAGGTGTGTTGAATAATATAAGAGATTTAGAAATAATGAAATTATCTGTAAAAAGAGCCTGCAAAAATTCATTAACTGACTTCCAGTATTCTTTCAATTTTATACAGTCATAAAACATATGAGCCCAGTCAGCATTAATTTCTACATTACATCTCTTACATAGATTATATTTATTATTTATTTTATTCATCATCAAAGGTGTATAAAAAGATCTATGTAAAAATTTCCATGTATAAAGTCTCCAGACAATGGAAGACGTAGTTCTACAGGCAGATTCCAATATATATTGTTTATCTTGTTGATTTGGTGGGTCCCCATTAATAGAAGTGAAATAATTCCAGTATGTATCTACACTGTAAAAAGTCTCTTGTCTGATAATTTTATGTATGTATGAAAGTTTACCTTTATCAGAAACTTTATGTTGTAAATTTAATATCAAGTAATCAATCAGTGTTGGAATAGATTCTTTAACTGTTATAGACATTAGATCTATTCTATCAATGAGATGTTGTCTAAAGGTCTGAACCTCTAACCAGCAAGTTTCTCTTAGATCAAATTCTTGTTTTAAGAAATCTAGATTTTAACTTTATTATCAGATATCAACTGATACCAGTACTTTAGATCATTATCTATAGCTAAATGAGTTCCTTCAGAAGTAGATGACAAAAGCATACCCTGAGTATACATTATAGGGAATATAATAAAATTCCATTCCCTATACTTAGGGTGCATGAATATAAAGTTACGATAGCTAATAATAATATTTAATGGGTAACAAACCATATGTTTAGGTGTAATAGGTGAAGTACAAAATTCCTTTAGTAACCATAACATGGAGTTATTTACAATCATATTTTTATGTGTTAAGGAGATTTTCATGAAGTGCATACTAATTAGCTCCCAATAATCTTTCCATTTTATGACATATGACTGATCTATTAATAAAGTAATAACTTTTACAATAGAAGAGATAGTATATAAATTAAAGTCTGGAAAAGAAATACCCCTTGAGACCAGCTATTAGTATGTTTCTTTAATGCAATCCTAGGTCTATTAGGTGCCCATAGGAAATTTAACATTAGTGTATTCAGTTTCTTGATAATTATTTTTGTAGGTGGAAGTATTATTGATTGTATTAAGTATAAAATCTTGGGGAATATTATCATTTTAATAATTGTAAGTCTCTCCTCCATAGTAAAAAACATATTATTCCAGGTATTAAAAAGATTTTGTATATTAAGAAAACAGGTATTATAATTATTATATATAATAGATTTAATATCTTTAGATAGTATTATACCTAAATAAGTTATCTGACCTGAATTGGGTGCATATTTAGTAAAATCACTAATGAGAATATTTTTTCCTGCATATATAGGTAGTATTTTAGTTTTTCTTCATTGAATATTAAACCAGAAATACTTTTAAAATTCATCATTTTATCAAATAGAGACTGCATAGAAGAATTAGATCCTGCTGATGTAATTAGAACATCATCTGCAAAAAGTTGAATTTTGGATGTTGTATTTTCATCTATTTCAAAACCCTCTATGTCAGTACTGTTTCTGATCAAATTAGCCCAAGGCTCCATTACTAAAGTGAATAATAGTGGAGAAAGTGGACATCCTTGTTTTGTACCTTTAAGAATTGGTATTTTTTGTGAAACATATGTTCCTACCTTAATATAAGCCAACGTTCCTTTGTATAAATGCTCAATTAGATTTACAAATGCATCTGAGAAGTTTGTGCACTTCAGTAAGGTAAACAGATAGTCCCAACTTACTGAATCAAATGCTGAACTTATATCAAGACTAATAAGTGTTAAATCTTTCTTTTTCCTATTTGCAAAATCAATTAATGTTAAAGTTTTTTTTATATTATCAAAAGTATTTCTATTTACAATGAAGCCTGTCTGATCTATATCTATAATGCCGGTAATGATTGTCTTCAATCTATCAGCAAAAATACTCATAAACATTTTATAATCAACATTAAGTAATGAGATGGGCCGATATGAAGTACATCTAGTTAGATCTTTATTAGGTTTTAAAATTGGCGAAATAAATGTATATTGCCAAGATGGGGGGGTTATTAACTCAGTTTGGGCCAAAATAAAAACCGTATGTATTAATGAATATGTACTTTTAGAAAGGATTTTATATATCTCTGGTATAATGCCATCATTACCCTGTGCTTTGTTTGATTTAAGCTTATTTATTTGTGTAATAACCTCTGTATATGAAATACTTTTGACCAATAGTTTAATCTGTTGTTTATTAAGCTTTTTATTCATGTTTGTGGTTATAAACTCCTTTATTTTATCTTTAGGTTCCATGTTAATGTTATTATTGTTATTATTGTGAAAGTGATTTCTAAATTCATCTAGTATTTCTGGTAGACTAGAAACATTCTTCTTTTTCCTTAGAGAAAAGATTTCTTTGATATGGTTTTGTTTATTCAACCTTTTTGTTTTATTTTTAAGTCTATGTAAGTATTTGGGGCTTATTGAGTAAGACAAAAACTTGTATTTCTCTAGAGTTATTTTAACTTTATGAGTTAAACTTTCTTTGTATTTCTCATTTAGTTTGCTTATTTCTTCAATGACTTTCTTATCCATAATATTTTCTTTATTATTATGTTTATAAGAGTCTAATTTACTTTGAATATCTAACAATTCCTTATCCCAAGATTTCCTTTTATTATTATACCATCTTATACTTTGTCCATATAGATATGATTTTAAGGCATCCCAAACATAGACAATGGAGACTTCAGGAGTATTATTTATGTCTAGAAAATGTTGTACTTCTGAAAGTATATATTCTTTATAGTCTTTTAGTTGAGTTAAGTATGCTGGTATCCTTTTGATCTGAACATTATGAGTATTTTTATCATGAATTCAAAAACAATTGAATTATGATCAGATATAGGACAAGAAATGATTTTGGAATTAATTAAATCTGTTACCATCTGGTTAGAAATAAAGACCCTATCTATTTTTGAATAAGTTTTGTATCTGTTAGAAAAAGGTGTATGGTAATGATTTTGAATCTATCTGATTATTAATATCATTCAAATGATAAGAATTAGCAAAATCATTTAAATGTTTTGCATTAGATGTAATTCTTCTTTTTCCTATAGTGGTAGTATCACTTTCATGTAGTATACAATTAAAGTCACCAGCTAAAATAATATCTCCTATAGAGAATGATATGATCTTATCAAGATGATGTTTCACTGTATTAATACCAATTCCAGGTATCCAATATACATTAATTAAAGTGTAAGTCTTCCCATTAACTTGTATTGTAACCATACAAAACATTCCTTTGTCATCCTGATAAGACTTAATGGTTTTAGGAATGGGCATACTTTTATTCCATAAAATAGCCACTCCTCTTTTTCTGAGTGTGCTCTGAACTAACCAATACTGCATATTTGTTTGTGGCTAGTTTATCAATATCTTTTTTCAAGAGATGGGTTTCTTGCAGGAAGACTAAGTTGGCCTTATGTAAATTAATGTATCTTATTAGGCTTGCCCTTTTACACGGATTATTCAATCCATTAATGTTTAAAGAAATTCCTTTTAAAGATGTCATTTGGCATTTTTAAGACTTAAGAATCTTTTGATCAAAATAACAAATAACATAAGTAATGTTACATCTCCTCCTTTAGGTGTACCTTTAAATATAGCTGTATTTATTGAATCTCTTATGGGATTTTGTATAGGATTCAATTTTGTTTGTAGTGACAATGAGTGTACAAAATATATTGTGGATGTCAAAACTATATACATATAACAATGAACAAGTGAAAATAATGTAAGGATTAAACCTTGCATCCAGCCTGGAGTTAAAAACTCCAACTTAGAGTAGTATTTACTATTCAAGTTAACCCCCTACCCTAAGCAGCAATACCTCAGCTACCACCTTATCAATTTAATACTGGTTATATTTAACTTAAATTAACAGCTTTCAATTCAATTATCTAGCAAGACAAGACTACACATTTGATAAAACAGCATCATATAAACTAAAATAAACTTTTTTTTTTAAAAAACTATTCACTATTCATACTACTATATACATCTATGTAATATAATACACTTGTATTCAAATAGCATTCAAATAAACTTGATATTAGGAACCAAGAGGAGAGAGAGAAATAAAAGACATGAAAGAGGGAGAGAGAGAAAGAGAGGAAAAAAAAAAGGCATATTTACATATTAATTTATTCAAAGTATGTAAAAATAAGTTCTAACATTCATTTAAATCAAAAACTTTGGCTAATATGGTTCAGACATTACATATATTAAGATGAATCTATTTTCTGTCATGTAAATGCAGTCAACAGCTTCCAAAAACCTTGAATTGCTTGTATATGAGCATTTTACTCATACTCATTATTATCAATAGAATAAAATATTATATTTATAGAAATTGTTATAAATCATACTGCATAGTTATGCAAATTCTCAGAAACACTTGCATTATTGTAAAAAAAAAAATCTGTATTTTGTATATCTATACTACTGCTTTAAAATATATCACATGACAATTTCTTCCAGTATAGAGTTATAAAGTTATTTATGCTTGTCGATCAGATGAATTAAATGAGTTATAGTAATGTATATGTTTGGAACATAAGTTTTTAACACAGATTAGTATGCTGCAGTCAAGTAGATTTTCAAAAACACTTGAATAAATGTTTCATTTTCTATGCCTTCTAAAATAAGACATTTACTTACTACAAGAAACTGCATCATTTAAAATCATAACTGACATATTTTATGAATTATAACATAGATATTTAAGTAATTATATAATATAACTCACATTTAGATGTCAAAGAGTTCATTTTCCTTCACATAGTCACATTTGCATCAGTTCTACTTCCTGGTAGAGTGTTCTTCCTGAATCTGTGAAGTGTCAGTGTGATATCTGGGTCAAAGGTCAGATTGACTGCTTTCAGCTTCTCTGAGAATTCTGAGAGTTGAAGCTTTTGAAACAGCTCATGGACACTGTTCATGAGGTAGCCCACATCCCAGATTGTCTCCCTTAACATTTTGGGAAACTTGTTAAAACTAGTGACAAACATTCATTTAGCAGTGTAAATGCATCTAAACATGACAAAACCTTTGCAATGTATTTTACAGGTTTTTACAGCCTATATGTAAGTGAAATTAAGCCCAAAGTTATTAATAAGTAATAAAACTCAATATTTTTGTCCCAACTCAATTTTTATGCAAATCTTATTATTTACTGTGTCTATATGATCAAAAGCATTTCCATATATTAATATGAGAAAAAAATAAAGAGAAAGAATAAAGAAAAGAAAAGAGAGTAGAAAATAAAAGAGTGAAGCAGAAATAAAAAAAAAATGTAAGAGAAAGCTATAAGAAGTATATACAATGGAATATTACTTACTGTTTATATTAATAGAGTTAAAAATAAAACATATTATTTACTATTATTTAGTTCTAATTATTATTAGTTAAAGCATGACAGATTATTTACAAACAAGCATAAGCAGTATAATCAAGAAAGTATAATTAGGAATAGCATTTGAAGAACATATAAACTTTTACAAGGAATAAATATGTTATTATTCCATTTATCATATTTTCATTACTCTTCTCTCCCTGCCCTCCCCACCCTTTACCCACTACATAATCTAAATAGAATGTCATTGTTTAAACAAAGAAAAGAAGAGAAGGAGAAAAAAGAAAAAAAAATGTATCAAATTACTGACCTTACTTCTTTTTCAGAAAGAGAAACAAATTGAATAATAGCTTGTTATTAGTTCCTCAGATATTTTGACTGGTTATGAAACAAAACATTTCTTTGCACACAGAGAATAACTTTGATTAAATCTTTTCAGAACATTTGTTGCTTTCTGGAAATGCAGGAACTATATTTAAAAAGATTAATAATGAAGTAAAATGATGAGAGAAAAAAAAACATAGAACAAATCATTTGTTTTTTAGTCTCTTCTTCTTCTCTGAAGTCTTCCACGAAGTTTCAGTTGCCAGTCTCTTTAATGAAGGACTAGCCCATTCCATTTCCTCTATTTTATCCAAAATCTTATTTTTTTTGATAAACAGTAAAGCAGAGTCTAAGTCATTAAAAATTTTAGGACCATCAGGAAGGAAGATTTTTAACTTGGCAGGAAACAGAAGGTATGTTTTTAAACTGTGTTTTTTTAAGCTCCCTTATCAGTGGCAGAAAAACTTTTCTTTTAGCTATTACCAAGGAAGAATAGTCATTGTCAAAACGCACAGTTGTCTCATTAATCTTAACAGGAGCTTTAGCCCAAGCAGATTTAAGAACCATCTCTTTATCAAAAGATGATAGAAATCTAACTATAACTGATCTAGGATAGTTTTTGTTAGAGTTAGTATTAGCTATAGATCTATGTGCTCTTTCGATACCAAAAGAGAATGCTTCTGGTAAGTCTAACGCTTTAGGAGCCATGTTGTTAAAAAAGAAGTAATATTGTTACCTTCAATATTTTCTGGCAGTCCAAAAATCCTAATGTTATTGCGCCTAGATCTATTTTCCAAGTCATCCAGCTTTGTTTGTAAATGTGTATTTTGTTTCAGCAGAAACTCAATGTTGATTTCCTCTTCTTGGATTCTATTTTCCATGTCATTCACAGCTTCTTCTATGCCTGTCATCTGGATCTTCTGTTGTTGCAGGTCTATATGTAACAAGTCTATTTGTTTTGTAGTTTTTTCTATGACGGTATCAATTTTAGTATCCATTTTATCCATCTTAGCAGTAAGTTATCAGAGACTGAAGTTCTTTCTTGATGCTGGAGTCTTGAGAATTTGTCTTACTGGAACTCATTTCAGCCTGATAAACTGACAGGAAAATTTCCAATGTGATTTCTGACAGGAATATTGTTAAAATTTCCTTTCTTTTTTAGATATAGTTCAAGAACTATATAAAACAAACATATTTAGAAAGAAAATTACTTCAAAAATTATTTGAAATGAAATTGGCGGAGCTGAAGAAATCTGCTGCTATCCTGTGTTCATCCTTGGCCACACCCCCCACAAATAACTAATCTTAAATAATGCCAAGTATAGAGAAAAGCATACTTAAATCAGCTTGAGTGTTCAATTGATTTTCACAGGTAAATCACAGCCAGCTGACAGCTCAGATGATGAGCAGAAATGATTCACAGATATGTGACCAACACTGGTTATGAGGCAAACAGAAACCCCAGGCTAAGAGTTAACACAGAATTTCAAAAGCAGAGTAACAACCTCCAATGAACCCAGATGGCTACATGTTTTCACACTTCTAGCCAACTCAACTGCAGAAAGACAGAGACCACAATATTCAATTAATATTCAATGAAACAAATAACTAATCTTAAATAATGCCAAGTGCAGAGAAAAGTATACTTAAATCAGCTTGTGTGTCCAGTTGTTTTTCACAGGTAAATCACAGCCAGCGAGCAGCCCAGATGATGAGCAGAAATGATTCACAGATATGTGACCAAGACTGATTATGAGGCAAACAGAACTCCACCAAGTAAGAGTTTACACAGAATTTGAAAAGCAGAGTAACAACCTCCAATGAACTCAAATGGCTGCACTTTTTCACACTTCCAGCAAACTTAACTGCTGAAAGATAGAGATCACAATATTCAAATATTTATTTTAATTTATTTATTTATTTCACATTTGTTAACCCGGTTAGTCAAACTGAGTTTGCAAACAAACCCATTTTTAATGTAGAACCGAGGAAAAAGCCCCAGCAAACATAGGTAAAGATAAAGTGGCAATATACAAATATTGAATAATAGCTACAATAGAAAATAATTGTAAAAAATAAAAGTTTATTGCATTGATAGTAAGCAACCCATTTTCAGTGGAGACCCAAGGGAAAGAGCCCCAGCAAACACAAGCAAAGATAAACATACAGGACAAAAAGTATTAAAAATAACAATGCAAATACGAAATTATAAAGAGAAAAAAGCAAAAGAAAAAATTATGAACATTAAGGATTGCACTGATAGCAGTGGTCTAAATTTACTACATATAGGAGTAAAAATAAAAAGATAATCATTCAAAAGAAGGAAGATGCATAGACATTGACAGGAAGTGGGGGAAAAAGATAAACCGTGTAGAGAATGGGTGGAGAGAAAAGGGTGGGACTGTAGTAGGGCAATTGTAGTAGAGCCGAGGGTTTAGGAGGTTAGTTAAGCAGAAGATACTAAGAGAGAAAAAAGTTAGGAGATGCAAGAGGGTATACAGTAAGACAGACTAAGACTATGTGTGGTCAAGGCAATGACATAATTTCAAGTTTAGTAGGTGGGATTAAAGCTACTTTTTATAACAGGAAAAGGAAAGGTAGGCGCTAATATGGAGAGGGAGATTGTTCTAATTTAGTGAGACAGAGCGTTTGTAAAGTAGTTTGCCAATATTCCTTTTGGGTTTGTAAACTGAGAGAAAATGTTGATTAGCACTCCAGAGAGGCTGGGGGTAGAGTAGATAGTAACATGGGATGCCAGAGCAGGGCAGGCAGATGGGTTGTTGAGTATGGAAAATGTAGTGTGGAATTACGATTGTAGGAGAAGGTGCAGAAATTTCAGCCACTGAAGGTTGTTTAATGAGAGGCAGTGATGCGACAAGAGTGTTGGTTTAGAGTAAATCTGGCATTTTTTTCTGTATGTTTGTTCCAGTTTTTCAATTGAGGTAGTTTGGATATTGGTAAGAATGGGGGGAAGCATATAGGAGACTAGATAAGAGAAATTCCTGCGCAAGTGTGCATTTAGTGGCAGTTGTGAGGAATTTTTTGTTTCTATAAAATTGTCCAAGTTTTTGGTGTCTTTTTTGATGGCTTGTTGTATGTGCAAGTCAAATATTAGTTGGTCATCAATTATTACCCTAAGGAGTTTGGTGTGTGAGGCAGGGGAGATAGTGGTGCCATCTAAGGAGGAAAGAGAAAATTAGGATTTAAGGTGAGAGAGTGTCTGATGTAGGAAGAGAAGGAGTTGCGTTTTCTTTGGGTTAGGGATTAGATAATTATTTCGGAGCCATTTTTCAACAGAGATAAAGGAATGCTGTGTTAGTGTGTGTAGTTCAGAAATATATTGGATATAGATAAGATGGTAAAGTCATCTGTGTATTGTATTACAGATGAGAGACTGCAGGATGAATGTACGTTGTTGGCAAAAATGTTGAAAATGAGCGGTCCAAATATGGAGCCTTGGGGTACTCCTGTTTAAACAGCAAGGAAGGGTGAGAAAGCCTACTGTCATCTAACAGCTTGTTTTCTGCCAGTAAGGTAGGATTGGAACCAGCAAAGAGTAGAAGGAGAGAGGTTTAGGTCTGAGAGTTTGTTAAAAAGGATGGGATGAGACAGTGTTAAAGGCTTTAGAGAGATCAAGGAATAGACAGGAGATGAGGAGGTTGTTGTCCCTAGCTTCTGCAACCTTTTCCATAAAGGATAGTAAGGCAGTCAAGGTACTGTGTTTAGGGCAGAAACCATGTTGCGAGGGGGTGAGGAGATTTTCGTGAATGAGATAGGTAGGACAGTAGCTGAGTATGTGTATATTTTTCAAGGATCTTAGAGAATAGTGAGAGAATAGCAATTGGTTTATAGTTAGAGGGTTCAATAGAGTTGCCACCTTTGTGCAGAGGAGTGGTATAGAAGGATTTCCATATTTCCTGTACGGTAGATTCTTGACTGGAGTGGTTGATTAAGATAGAGGATATGGAATAGTCAGCAGCAATTTTCAGAAATTGATGGGGGAATTTATCAGTGGACAGAGAGCATGGTTTTAGTTTAAGAAGCAGGGATTTGATATATTTAGTTGAAACAGGTCACAGGGTAAAAGGCTGAGACACCACACACAGGACACGAAAGACAGTCATAAGGCTTTTTTCAGTTATGTTAGAAACCTGGGATGCAATTCCCAGACTTGTTCTGAGTTGATTCTAAACGACAAAAAATACACTGAACCCACAGACATCGCCAATATCCTGGCAGACAGGTTCAGTGCAAACTTCTCCACCCCCCCCCCAAAAGAGCAAGTATCTATCCCTGCAGAGGGCTGCCTCCCAAACATCTCAGATGCTCAGGTGAAGGCTGCCCTCTCCAAAGCAAAAAACACTGCTTTTATGGGACCAGATGGTGTCCCAGGTTGCGTCCTACATGAACTCCAAGAGGAACTAATCCCTCAAATAAAACAGCTATACAATCTCAGCCTCACTACAGGATATGTGCCCACAGAATGGCGTACAGCAACAGTGGAGGTGGAGCCTCTACGGACCCTGGAAACTATCGCCCCATAAGCCTGACTAGCTTAGTCTGCAAGGCTATGGTGAGGATCATCATGGAGCTCATAAACAAAGACATTGGGGACCTACAGTCACTAGATCCTACCCAGTTTGGCTTTGTCAAGGGCAGATCCTGCCTTTTGAACCTATTTGACTTCTTCGAAACAGTCTCCAAAGCCATAGATGAAGGGAAGGTAGTTCACACAGCCTATCTGGACCTTGCAAAGGCATTTGACACAATACCCCACTCGGGCATCATAGATAAGCTATCCAGCTTAAATATAAACCCCTATGTCACAAGATGAGTCGCAAACTGGCTCAAAGACAGAACCCACAGAGTGAGAGTTGCTGGAGCCATGTCAGACTCGAAACCAGTCACAAGTGGCGTCCCACAGGGTTCTGTCCTGGGACCACTCTTGTTTGGTATATACTTTTCCGAGGTACAGGCAAACATGGGAGGACTATGGCTCACCAATTTCGCAGACGACTGCAAACTGGGCGCCATAATCAACTCTCCAGCTGACACAAACATCCTTCAAAAAGGTCTCACAGAGACAGATAACTGGTGCCAGTGCCATGGTTTAAAGCTAAATGCCAAAAAATGTATAGTCGCACTTTGGCAAAACAATGTGCCCACAAATTACCACATAGGTGGAAACCCATTAAGTACAGAGAAAGTTATTAGGGACCTGGGGACCCAAGTTGATAGCAATGTCTCCTTTGAAAACCACATTGCCAAAGTGATTAGAAAGACCTTCTACATAACCCACCTCATCACGAAGGGTTTCACATCTAGATCAAGAGAGGTAATCATGCCCCTTTATTCATCCCTCATCAGGCCCATCATAGAATACAATGCCCCGTTTGGGATGTACCTTACCTGACACCTGCAGCAATTAGAAAGACCCCAAAAGTATCTCACCAAGAGGATCAAGGGTCTCAAACAGATGCCATATGCTGCTCGGTTAAAAAAACTCTAGCTCTACTCAGTTGCATACCGCCTACTTCGAGGCGATCTATGCCTGGCATACAAAGCTATGTCAAATCCAGAAATCCATTAGGACATGCTCCACCTCAGTAAATCTAAATCCCTTAGAGCCACACGCTTGAGGGACTTGATCCTCAGCACAGAAATAAATAGAACTTGCTGGAGGGACAGGTTCACAACCCAGAGGCTCCCTTCACTCTGGAATAGAATTCCAGTTCATGTGAGGCAGAGCACCTCACTGAATCTCTTCAAGAAGAATCTCGATAGGTGGATGGGGGATCGTAGGTTTGTCCCAGGGATTACTCCCGTGTCACTATTAGACAGAGGCACAGTAAACTAAACCTTAAACAGGGCACAGTATACTCAAATCAAGGGGTGGCGTAAGCCATACAGAATTGGGCTAGGCTTATAATTGCCCCAGGGCAGATAGCCTAGTATGAACCTATGAACCTATGAACCTATGAGAGACAGAGGAGCACAGAAGTTTAGGGAGAGGTGAGGATGACACTTAAGAGTTGGGATAAGCAGAGTTATCAGAGGGTAGGAGTTTAGAGATTCTGTCTATCAAGTGTTTGTTGCATAAGTCTGCAGTTTCAGAGGGAGTGTGATAGGGGAAAGGGTTAGGGGTGGCACGAGAACCAGTTAGAAGTAGGGAGTTGATAGCAATCCAGAAGTTTTGGAGGTTATTTGGGTGATAGCTTTGGAATTTAATGAAATATTGGTGTTTATCCAAAATATTTTTTACATGATATCTGAGTTGCTTATAACTTTGGAGAAAGGTGGGAGTTTTAGTGGTTTGTCATTTTTCCACAGAGCATATATTTCATGAAACAAAGCATGTGTAGCTTTTAAGAGCCAGGGTGTGAAATTAGATTTGATTCTAATTTTGTGAGCTGGGGCCAGAGAGTTTAGGACATCAAAGAAAATGTGGTTGAAATTAGTAACAACATCACTGAGTGGGAGAGTTTTTAGGAAAGACCAGTTGATGGCAAAGAGTCTATAGTTAAAAGTTTCTGGAGAAACATTAGTTAGCTTCCCACAATCTCTATAGAAATGGGGCTTAGAGAGATGAGGAGAGTGTCTTCAGCTAGAGATGGGAGATTGGTCACTAATAGAGTCAGGGAAGGTAGAAGGGTTACAGTAGATGTTTGAAAACTTGGTCGAGATCCAGTCAATTGTGGATTATTGTCAATTAATATTCAATGAAACAAATAATCTTAAATAATGCCAAGTTCAGAGAAAAGTATACTTAAATCAGCTTGTGTCCAGTTGATTTTCACAGGTAAATCACAGCTAGTCAACAGCTCAGATGATGAGCAGAAACGATCCACAGAAATGTGACCAACATTGATCATGAGGCAAACAGAAACCTCCCAGGCTAAGAGTTAACAGAATTTCAAAAGCAGAGTAACGGTCTCCAATGAACTCAGATGGCTACACGTTTTCACACTTCTAGCAAACGTAACTGCTGGAAGAAAGAGGCCGCGATATTCAATTAATATTCAATTAAACAAATAACTAATCTTAAATTAGCAAAGTGCAGAGAAAAGTATACTTAAATTAGCTTGTGTGTCTAGTTGATTTTTGCAGGTAAATCAGAGCCAGCCAACAGCTTAGATGATGAGCATTAAGCGATTCTTAATAAATGCAAACTGCTTCACTCGGTAAATACAAAGAAATATGGAAAAGTCTTAGCATTACAGGGAATGCATTTAAAGGCAATGATAATGAATGCTTTTGAAAAACACACCAAGCGAAGAGCGATATTTATTAATTTAATGCATATAGCAGAGGTGTGACATTTTACCACATGATGATTATTATAATGACACCATGTAAAGAAACTTGACTTTTTAGGATGAACTACAAAAAGACCAAAAAAATGACACACTAGTACTGGGCAAAAATGATCAAAGACAAAGATGACCAGCATAAAAATACCCTAAAGCAACTGGCTCATTAGTTCTCCTCTTGGTCATTATGTAAGCAATAATGTCTGAGATGGTGTGCAGGTTTAGGCCTCTACATCCCTGGAAAGGTGCTAATGGCATTTTAACACACACCCTGGAGGGCATTGTTGTGCTTAGAGAATGGGGTCTCTGTAAAATTATTGTGTTTTACTTATTTATTTTTAAGTACTATATTATTTTTATATATATATATTTTGATGTAAAATAGATCCTCCACCTAATGTTTCAACCTTTCTGTACAACATGTTAATGGTGTTGGACGAAGCATTTTACATCAAAAATATATTAAAAAAATATAGTACTTAAAATAAATTAGTAAGTAAAACACAACAATTTTACACAGGGTACATTCTCTCTCTCTCGCTCTCTCTCTATCTGTCTGTCTCTCTCTATCTATCTCTGTCTCTCATACACAGTCTCTTCTGCATTCAACCCACAGTCTCCTTTGGTTTCATACTCACATTCACTCACACAAACATAACTCATAAAATATTAGCACAAAAAATCTGGACAAAGCCAAAAATAATGGGGGGACAAAGCCCCAAAATTATGGACACATTTTAAACATTACTCTTAGAATGTTGCTAGAATAAAAGGTCTTGTATTACAATGCATTTTCTGAAAGATATAAAGCCTGAAACTCAAATGACTTCACTCCTCACTGATTTGTCACAAAACTTCAGCAAATCACAAATTTTATAAGGAATAGAAAAAAATTATGAGGCAAAAATCTAGATATTCTGCAAAAATTTGGACAGTTGAGAGATATTCACACAAGACCGCTCTCACTCTCTCTCAATCTCTCACACACATAGTCTGTTCTGCTTTCATACATGCATTCACTCAAACAAGATCACTCTCACTCTCAGTCTCTCGAACACACACTCTAACACACACACACACACACACACACACACACACACACACACACACACACACACACACACACACACACACACACAGTCTCTTCTGCTTTCGTACATGCATTCACTCACAGACGCAGACAGAATCATAAACATGCTAGTACATATACATAAAGACACATACACTTTTTTCTGTTTATTTATTTACACTCATTTAACAGCAAAAACATTGCTTAGTGAGTGGAAAATAATGGAAGCTGTTAGTTTTTTTCTGTCCAATCTCCATGGCAGCTTGATATGCTGCTGTGAAGCAGTGGACTCGTTTTTCAGCGGGCATTACTTGTATATTAGTTTGTTCTCCAGTCAGGGTTCTGATGTACAGTTTGCTCATTCTATAAATGTGAAATAATGGATTCGAGATCAGTGCCACAAGAATGTCATAATCTCAATTAATAAATGCAACCCAAGTTGCAGCTCATTTTCTAGATTTCAAGGTAGTGGAATTGTATCATGAAATAAAGTTTCCTGATTCCCAGTGGCAGGTATATAGCATTTAAAAGATGTATTCTAGCTCTTTGGAAAAAAAAATTATCACTGGTCCCATTGAGCCAAATGTTGGCCCCTTAAGAAATGTGACTTAACAGACTAGTATAGATTTTTGCAGACACACCCACAACCCGTGACACAAACTGCAAGTGAAACAAGTTGGTGGAAGCAGCAGGAAGAGCATAGTCTAAAAGTTGTAAAATACTAGTTCCCTCAACAGACAATGTTACATGTAGCATAAACTCATGCAAGACTTGGTACTGGCAGATTCTTCACTGTAGCAAAATCAATCCATGGGAATCAAAAGGTGTTACTTGTCAATGCCAGAACTTTAAACAAGAAGCTCCACTCTTACAAAGCTTGCCTCATCCTGGAGGATGCAGACATCTTTACAGTTACTGAGACTAGGTTTAAAAAACCACAGAGAGTACCAGGCAATGGAAGGCTTGGCTTCAGTGCCTTCCACAGATTTAGACCAGTACCTCCACAGACAGGGATTAAAGATGGAGGAGTCTTGATTTACATCCAAAAGTAGCATACTTCTAGTTTGGTTAAACAGGGTGATGTGCTAGAGTCTCTCTACATGCAGATTACCATAGATAAAGTTGTATACTTGATCCTAGCAAGCTATAGGTCACTCACTATACCACAGGAAGCTCATGCCTCATACTTAAACCTGGTTAAGGCATTTGATACAATACCCCACTCAGGTAATGTAAACAAACTCACAGAATTACCAATAAACCCCTGCATAACACACTTGATTGCCAGCTGGCTCGCAGATAGGACCCAGGAAGTTAGGATTGTAGACCACCTCCAGAAAGAGGCCAGTTACTAGCAGGGTCCCTCAGGGTACCTACTTCTCTGAAGTCAAGGCCAATGCCAATGTCAAGGGTGTCTGGCTCACCAAGATGACTGCAAATTAAGAGCAGTTATAGAACCCCCCCAAGATACTAACATCTTATAGGAAAGTCAAACGCAAACAAATAACTGGTGCCAAAGTCATGAGCTAAAAGTAGCTTTTGGGAAGTTGACCAGTCTAGGAAAATACCTCATAGATAAAACACCCCTAAGAATAGACCCAGTAGTTAGGGATTTTGGGACTCGTGTAGATAATAACATGGCTTTTGACCAACATGTGTCTAAGGTAGTAAAAAAGTCATTTGATATCCCTCAACTTTTAACTAAGGGGATAACATCTAGATCCAGGAAAGTTATCATTCCACTGTATTTAGCTGTCATCAAACTGATCATCGAGTATAATGGCCTCTTCGGTATATTCCTAACCAGACACATGCAATAAATTGAACATCCACAGAGGTTCCTCAGAAGAAGACTACAGGGTGTAAACAGTGTGTCCTATACAGATTGCCTCAAAGCTCTATCCCTATTCTATCTTTCCTACAGACTGCTGAGAGGTCATCTATGCCTGGCATATAAGTCATCCTTGGATCCCGCTCTGATGGACCATTAGCTTATCTGCAGAATGATCAACATCAGAACTAATAAATTTAAGCTCTTAAATGCTGCTTACAACATAGACAGGACATGTTTAAGGGACAGGTATGTAACTCAGAGTATTTCCATTGTGAATTAGAGCCCTTACCTAACTCTATTCAAGTGTAATCACAGAGCACTGGTTGGGAAATCAAAAACTCACCCTATAAGTCTGGTTCCTATGTCTCTCATGGACAGAGGCAACCACTTAATCATGCCCTAGCTAACATACACCTTTTAGAAAAACCTCTAAGGGGCAGTACCTCCCGGAATATATCTGGTTGCATGGCTAGACCTATAAAGGTCCTAGTGGTCAGTGGCCTAGTATACACCTATGAACCTATGAAACTCTAAACCTCTGAACCTATCAAAAGACTCAAAAAAAGTTATTAGTTTATTCGTAACAGATGCACTGTAAGAGAAAACAATCCAAGGTGCTAGTCTGTTTTTATACTCTACTATAATAGATTTATATCCCTGACATTCAGAATGATTTGAACTAAGGATAACATCAGAAAGACCTTTATTTCATGGTCTACTGCCATTTCGGCCATGTTGGTCCCCACAATATGGCTGTTACTCAAAAAGTCTACAAAGAGTATATATTTGAAAATGATGGTGTATCTCCATATGATGTACTACACTTGCTGACTAAATACCTGTTGTTTTTTTTTTTTTTCACAGACATCTTTTTGCAAAGCTTGCATTTATTGACATGTTAGAATTTGCTAGATTTTTTATGTCCAATTAATTTACTCATGGTACTACATTGGACACACTTCATAATCTTAACAATGTGTACTTTTCTATAAAACTGCTCTTCATGAATATATGGCATGATGTCATTATGTGCCCAATATAGCAGTTTATTTAAATGTGATATTGATTTCACTGGATATATAACACTGCAACATTTTTAAGTATAAACTGATAGATGACTCATGCCATAGGCAGTGTACTAATTTTGGATAACATACACCTGCATTTTTATTAGGCATGACAAGGATTTTGTCTTTATTAACATATTCATTCATATATTTTTATGTATTTCTTTTGCTGAAAGGAATAGTCCAACTGGGCAGAAACCCCATTTTCAGATAAGGCCCGAGGAGAAAAAACTCCACAAGATATAGATAAAAAGTAACATACATACATGCATAACATATACCATTATAAATTATTTGAGTAACAATAACATGAAAGATGGTTATTTGAGCAGACACTAGTGAGAAAACAAAAACACTGACAAGACACATGTGACTAGTCAACATACACATATATTATAATCATGATACAGGCAATATAATGATGTAAAAATAAGAATGAGTATTTATAGAAAGTTTAGATCCACGGTATTTTATAATAGTAGGATAGTGGTAAAATGAACTTTCATATAAATGTAAAGTTGAATAGAGCATGGCATAGTGTACTTAGGATATTAATCTGTGCTGAAAATATTGTGTATTTGGAAAAAATTATAGCCAAAATTAAACGGCTTTCTGCTTATTCCATACTTTACTAACATATTCTTATATGTTACAAGTTGCTATAATGCATACATAATTGCTGTATTTACCCATAAAAACTTTTCTGCAGTAATACAGTTAGGTCTTTCTTCTCTCTCTGTGGATTTGAGATAAATCTTAACCAGTTAACAGGAGAATATCTCACTGCATGAACTGGCCATTTTAATAGGACTGCTTGTTTGTTTCCTCAGATCGTGGTGTTTTCTTCTGTAGACAGCCATAAGCATATAAATACATGCTTGATGCTTTTGTGAACAGAGCAACAATGGGTTTCAGTGGTGTGCCAGCCACAGCAGGATATGGATTGTGAGATTTAAGATATCAATGGCATTCATATTTATTTAGCATATCATTTATTTAACATTTTTTTCAGAAAAAGAATGAGAATGTCCAAAGAAGCAGGGCCACCAGAACACACTCCGGAGCCAAACATTGTGACACTGAGTCTGGCAGTTAACACAAAGGATTCAGGCTATATGTTGTAAAGAAGCTGCTCTCTGTGATATGGGTTTGATTTTTCATCTGCCCACTGTGTAACCTTGAGCGAGTCACTTAAACAGACACTGCTTTGGTGTAGTTTGAAAACTGACAAGTTCCTTAACGGTCTCCTGAACTGCATTCCTAGTAAGTACTACAAGTATTTGCCAGTGACTGCCTGATCACCGTGGGACCATTATAAACTGGTCAGTGTCAGGCCACAGTAGTTTTGAAGACTTATCACTGAGTTTGTGAAGGACTGAAATCAGGTGCAATGCCATGTGACAGGCAGAAGCATGCCTGTTAAACATGGGCTTGATCTTGTTAATGGAAACAAGCCCTTTGCATGTGTGCTGTCACATTAATGTTGGGAAGGAGCCAGAGATTGTATGAGAGGTTGAAAAGTACCAATTCTATATAACTGGACTGATGTTGGCATACTTTATTGGTTCTGGAATCAGAAATTTCAGTACAGAGGCATCACTCTCCTACTCTGGAGTTGTCCATCATGAAGATGTCATAGATGGGTAAGCGAATAGTTACAAGCTCTTTGTGGGTGCAATACATTTTCAAATTGCATTGGTAGTTAAGTAAGAATCACTGCATCCATACAGTATGGAAAGGAAAACTATAAATGTGTATGCAGATGAGCCTTACAGCTATTCTGAGTACCAAGACACCTTGGATAGCCTATGGGATCAATACTTGACATAGTCTTGCCTCGTGAATCCGTGTGCATGTTTACCTAACAAAATCTCCACTTACCAATTTAAGTTTTCTTCTTTCTGTATACTATAGCACCTCATATCATCTGATGTAGGGTTCTCTTCTCCTTCTGTTCAAGATTAGTCTCATGGTGGCAACCTTTGTTTTGTACAGGCAGAGAGGTGAGATTTAAGATCTTAGTGGCATTCATCCTAGCAAGCTCAGCATTTTCCATTTTTGGCCCTGTCTTCTGCCCTTGGTAGTTGGCATAAATGCAAAGGCCTCATTCTTTTTTTTTTATTATTATTTTTTTTTTTGGGGGGGGGGATGTGCTTCCACTCAAATGCAATAAAGGCTACTGTCCAAATGAGGGTGGGCAAAGCATGCCTGCTGCTGAAATACAGCATGCTATACAAATCCCTCTACAACAGTTGCTGGGATTGCAGCAGACCCCACCAACTCACAACCCTAGGATAAGTGCACGGACATCTCTACAACAGCTGCTGGGATTGCAGCAGACCACACCCACTCATACCCTCTAGGATAAGCAAATGGATATCAGCCACTCAGTGTATCCCTCCCTCACCAACTCTTCTACTCCCCAAATTATGATCTGATGCCAAATTGTCTGCATCACAGCATACCTCTCAATCATCCAGATTTTTGCCTCATATTTTTGGTCTGCTCCTCATAAAATTTGTGATTTTCTGGCAAATCACTAGAATGATCTACATACATTTTCCACTTGTCAGCATAGGATTTCCTTGTACTGGGTCATCTGGCTTCATGTATGACATCCAGTACCTGCTTGCTTAGACTGGCCACTGGAGGAGAAGTCAAGGGATAAGCCAGGCTGCAAGGTTCAGAGTCTGCATCTGTGGATGCAAGAACTGTCCCTCCTGCTGAGTCAGGAGAGTAGGGATTTGGGGTAGGCGCCATAGAGGCAATGGTGACAGACTTCGCAGTAGTGGGTACCAGTGTTGGTGTGGCCAGTCTGGGGCAATCAGGTAGTCCTTGGTATTTCCGCCCTTATCTTGAGTAATACTCTTGTAAGAAGAGGTAGAGGGGAAAATGCATAGATTGAGAGGTTTGCCCACTGGAAGGATAGGGCATCCACTTTCCAGGCCTTGCTGTGAGGTACCCTGGTGCAGAATTTGCTGAGCTGGTGGTTGTAGGGGGAGGCAAATAGGTCCACCTTCGGAGTACCCCATTTCTGGGTTACAAGGCTGAAGGTGTTTGGTTTAATTGTCACTCGTGTGGGTCTAGGAGATTTCTGCTTAAGTTGACTGCCAGAGAGTTTTGGTTGCCTGGCAGGAATTGAGCTTGCAGGTGAATATGCATGGCTGAGGTCGTGTTCCACAGGGTCATGGCTAGCCTGCAGAGTGGGTTCCCCTCTGCTTCTTTATGTACCACATCACTATGGTGTGTCGGTTTTGATTAATAAGGGCCCTGGTAAGAGTAGGGATCTGAAAGCTGTCATAGTGTGTTGAACAGCTAGCATCTCTTTTTGGTTGATGTGCAGATAAATTTGATTTGGGCTCCAGTGGCCCTGAATGAACCTGCCGTCCAGATGTGCACCCCAAGCATAATCTGATGCATCTTTATTCTCCTAATTAGCCTTAGGGTGCTGTACAGTCCTGGCAGTGGAGTAAATAGGGTTTTTAGCTGCCCAACCTGGTTTGCCAGTAGTAAGGAGGACTTGCCCTGCCTGCTGAAAAACAACATTTATCCACAACATACTGCGGTTTCCCCTTACTAAGGAACTGAACCTATCCTTCCCTCTGCAACAGTCCCCAAGGGAATTTAATTATAAGTGAAAGTATGTATTTTATACCAAAGTCTATAGACAATTAGTCTGAGATATCCTAGGTTGTAAGTTTACTCTCATCAGCCAGGACAGCCAGCAACCTTTATTAACTGACCCCATACCTGTCTCCCCTTCCCCCCTATTAGACTACGGGTATTTTACTGTTATCCTATTCAACCTTTATAGTATACTTACTGCCGTGCCATCTTTTATCTCAATATATATTACCTCGGCTATACAGCCTTTGTCCACTAGAGGGTAACAGTTTCCTTTAGACCTCCATTCTGACTCTAATTTTAAGTAACTTACAGGCTCTCGGATTCCAATATCCTGTAAGAGCTAACACTCCCACTCTTTTCTCTCTTTCTTCTTATATTCTTCACTGCCAACCCTCTCTGTATATTCTATTATCAAGGCATTGTGTCATCTCACCCTCCCCACCTATACTTACCTTTGTTTACTGCTCCTCTGACTGTTCTCCTAGGGTGAACTCCTCGGTGGCTCATCCGGCTCTGTTCGCTCTGTGGGCTCACTCCGCTCCCCTACCCTACCCCAAATTCCACCCGCCCCCCAATGGTCCTAAACTTATACACTAACTGCCACACCCCTATACACTAGGACCAACCTCTAACTCCTCCCCTTAAAGTGCTATCACCGTTATTATATTCTCACACTAACCCCTATCTCCTCCCCCTTAAAGAACCATCACTCATCTACCATTATCCATTACCCTATCAATCTATCCACAAATATGCCTACATTCCACCACCTATACCTAAACTAATGGCCCACGGACCCTACAAACCCTTACCTTTATTACTACTCCTAACTATACTTATCATTCCCTATCTACTTACTCTCTATGAACACCATACATTTCTAGGACTTCATACCCACAACACACACACCTCTATCCTTACTCCCAGCTCCACTCACAGTCTTAGCAACCTCTCCATCCCAGCTAAGTACTCAGCAGCCACATTTCATAGACTCCATCACATCTCTCATTGTAACCCACTAGCAAGAAAAACGAAGAACCTAATTTTTAAACTTTTACAACTCATCCTAAAAGTTCAGGTCCACTCCCTGTTAGATGGTGATATACACCCAAACCCAGGTCCTACCACTATCACAGCTACACAGCCTGATACACCAACTTTTTCAATCTCACAAACACTTACCAAGCCCCCAACTCTCTCCTAATAGCTCATCTTAACATTTGTAGCATCAATAATAAAATAGCTCACCTGCATGCCCTTATTGATGTTCATTCCTTTGACATCCTCTGTCTGTCCGAAACATGGCTTAATCCATCAATACAAGACAGTGCAGTTCTACCCCCTGGCTATAATATCATAAGACGTGACTGTAACACTAAAAAATGTGGAGGCGTAGCCATACTTTATAAGAATGGATTACAAGTTACCTTGCTAGACCTCAAACCTCCACTTTGCAACAATGCAGAAATTGTTCTAACTAAGCTTCAGCTTAACAAAAGCAAAGCCATATATCTATCATGTATCTATCTTCTAGGCAATAACATCAACACATTAGAGGCTATCCTCAGATGGCTCTCAAGCAACTACCCCCAAGAAACCATTATACTTGGAGATTTTAACATTAACTGGAACTCCTGTATATCTGAGCAGCCTTTTACTCATATCAACTTATATGGTTTTACCCAAACTATAACATCCCCTACCTGTACCAATAAAACTAATGACAAAACTAGTACCCTTGACTGGATACTCACTAATACTCCATAATTAAACTATAAAACAGGTACCCTCCCTGACGACATAAGTGATCACTTGCTTACCTATCTAATCAGAACAAAAACTGAAGTCCCACACTCAACCATCTGTAGAACTATTCGCACTAACAAATATTTTAACCATGCTCACTTTCAAGCTGAACTAGGCACCTGTGACTGGTCACCCCTGAAATACCTCCCAATAGATAATGCTGTGAAATACTTTAACTCTAAATTTCTATCCATTTTAGACAGCCATGCCCCAGTACGCAAAGTTAGAATTAGACCCAAACCAGTACCATGGCTCACCAAAACTACCAAACAAAAATCTTCCAAAGAAATAAACTATGGGCCAAATGACACTCAACAAATAGCCCCTCAGATCACCTGCAATTCAGACAGCTAAGAAATGAAACAAAAAAAGCCATATTAGCCGATAAAAGAAACTACTACCTGCTACAACAAACCCACCAAAATAATCCCCAAAAAATTCTGGCAAGGTATCAATAACCTCCTACACCCTGGACGCTCAAGTACTCCCTCTCCCTCTGGCTCTGATCACAACAGTCCCATCCAAATAGCTGACTCATTTAATAATTTTTTCACTGAAACTATACAATCCCTAGCCAACCAGCTATCCCCTAGCACCCCATGCTCTCCTGTAACCTCTACCAATAATCCTCCTCAATTTCATTTTTTGCCAGTGCCCACTTCAGTCATCTGTAACCTCATACAGAAACTTAAACCCACTACACTCTCTGCTGATCTATTACCTACAGAATACCTGCAAAAAGCTGCTAAAGTCATAGCCTACCCCATATCGATCCTCATTAACAGAACTATTTCTGAAGGAACTATTCTCCTAATCTGGAAAGTCTCTCACATTATTCCCCTGCATAAAGGTGGTAACTCCAAGGAGTTGTCCAATTACAGGCCCATAGCTATTCTATCTCCTTTGGCAAAAATAATGGAAAATGTATTCACCTACAACTGTCAAGCTACCTACTTGATCACAATGTATTAGCACCCTGTCAACATGGCTTTAGACCATTTCATAGCACCACCTCTGCTCTCCTATCCTTCACTAACCATATTAACAGTAATCGTAATAATGATACTCTATCCTCAGCCCTATTTATTGATCTGTCTAAAGCATTTGACATGGTTAACCACCACCTGCTTATAGACGCACTCAAAAACCTGTCACTGGACACCCATACTATACAGTGGTTCCAGTCATACCTTCATAATAGGCAACAGGCTGTACTATGGGAAAATACTTTATCTTCCCACCTCCCATTTGCCATAGGGGTCCCGCAAGGATCTATATTGGGTCCATTACTCTTCTCCATATTTACAAATGACCTCCATTCTGTAATTCCACAAGCCGACTGTATCCAATACGCTGACGACTCCACATTCATATGCTCTGCTACTTCTCAATCAAAACTTCAGTCACTAACCCAAAACACCTTTAGTACAGTTGAAAACTTGCTCCTACAAAGACGTCTTACCCTTAACCCCAAAAAAATGAAAATGCTACTATTTACCCCCACCCGCAGAACCTCCCCACCTAACTTTACTATTACTTCAAATAACAGAACTATAATATCTCCTGAGCCAACCACCAAACTACTCAGAGTACTAATAGATAATTACTTGTCTTTTGAACCTCACATTAATAACACCATAAAAAACAGTAAACAAGAAATGAGGTTCCCTCTATAGAATCAAACCCTTTCTAACACCTCCATCCAGGGTTACCATTGCTCACACCCACCTTATCTCTACCATGCTCTATGCCTCCCCTATCTATACCAAAATATGTAGAAGTAATCTGAATAAACTTTCATCCTCCTACAACAATATTGCCAGATTTGCAGCTGGGTCCTCCTATAGAATTCATCACTGTATCAACCTGAATCAGCTAGGATGGTTAGAGTTGCCAAATCTAATACTTTTTAATCAACTAATAGTAGCCCATAAGATCCTGTATTTACCTCAAAATACACCCATACTTAAAAAAAATTATAGAGGTGAAGACTTTCACAGACCACTATGAGACAGTAATTTTAGCGCTTTCTTTCACGTTTATTACAGTGAACTTCTTCAGAAAAAAGAAGAGACTTCCCACACTCTTCTTTTATACATACAATCCAGGAAATGATGTCATTTAATTAATTAACCACTGTTAATCATTTAACCTTATATACGTTCATCAATCTTAAATATGTATATAAAAATGTTTATGTATTGATGTAATATAAAGTTTATCATCGTCTTATTTTCATATTAAATTAATTTTAATAAGAATTGTGTGTTTTATCTCATTATAAATTATGTGTGTATGTATCTGTGTGTGGGTGTGCATACACATACATACACGCATTTTTTAAGTGTACACTGGCATTTATAAAAGGGGTGTGGGAATTCAAGTGAGCCCAATCAACAACAATCTCAAGAACAATCTCAAGACCTTACGCTCATCTAATAAACTACTTGTACAAATATCAAAATCCAGCAATTCAGCTGGTGACACCTTGTTCTCCAATACAGTAGGTAAAGCCTGGAACATCCTCCCAAGCCAGCTAACCTCAATATCCTCTGCCAGCTTATTTAAAAGCAAGCTCAAACCCTACCTTAAATCACACTGGCTATGCCCCTGTGTTAACCCAAACTAAGCACCAGACCATTAACTAGACTCCCACGATTCCTAGTCTCTCATCGTCATGATCTTGTGTTTACTCACTAATTACTAGTGAGCTTAACCTTTCTTAGGAATTTTTTCTCATGTAAATATGTATATACTTTGGAATGATCAACCACCTTCATATAAGATCACAACTTCGGTGATAAAGAACACTATAAATGCATCCTTGTATGTTGATCTTCTATACTCTATCCATTGATCTCTAGTGATTTCTTTCTTAGGTTTATGTGTGACTTTAGTACCTTTTAATATAAACTAATAGTTGTATCTAGTGTAGTCTTATATTAAGTTTTCTTTCCCTAATAGAATACATAATATAACATCCTAGGCTTGTAATATGTTATAAAGATTTGTAATACACCATTTCTAATGCAAATGTCTTAGTCTTGTTCATATATTCATAGATAAATATTTCTTTCCCTACCGAAATATAAAATATATAATCTTAGGCTTGTAATATTTTTTATAACTTCTTATGTACCAAATTCTACTGTTAATGCCTTTGTCTTGACCTTTTATGTTGTTGTAACTTGTGGAGCTTTTCTCCCCAGGCCTCCACTGAAAATGGACATATATCCAGCTGGACTAGCCCGGTCAACAAATGTAAAATAAAAAAATAAATAAATAAAAATCTGTGGTTAGGGTCTGGGCAGCATGGGGTTGTGTAAATGGAAGCCCCTTGTTGTGGTTGCATGCTGCTGCCCGCCAAAGGAACTCTTTGCTTAGACAAGGTATCATAGGTATGATTGTTTCCGGGTCCTGTGAATGTTGGCACAAAATACTTTTTAAATATCACTGAAGTGTCCTCATATGCAGTCTGGCATATGGATTTAGTAGAATGCAGGAGGCCATGAACCCTAGAGCCTGCAGGATTTTCCTTGTGGATAGCTGGGTTCTGGTAGACATTTGAGGAAAGTAGCCTGTCAGTTAGGTTTGTTTTTCTGGAGTAAGGAATGCTATCTGGGATTCTGTGTCCAAGCTTGCTCCCAGAAATACAATTTTTTTGACTGGGGACTAGGTCAGATTTCTTTTCATTGATAGTGTACCCCAGGGAGGTTAGAAGGTCCTTTACAATTGTCAGGTACTGCAACAGCTTTTCCTGACTGCCTGAATTAGGCAATCGTCCAAGTAGGGGTAAATTTAATATTTCCCTGTCTGCAATAGGCAATGGCTGGAGCCAGGCATTTTGTGAAAATTCTTGGAGCAATGGATAAGCTAAAGGGAAGTGCAGAGAATTGATAATGCATAGATCCTGCACTGAAGTATAGATATTTCTCTGCAGGAGTCCCTTATTGGGATGTGCAGATAGGCCTACTTTAGGTCTAGGGTGGCTAACCAGGCATCTTTGGACAGCATAGGGAGAAGCTGCTGTAGGGTGAGCATTTTGAATTTTGGTACCACCAGGAAGGTATTTAGAATGTATAGATCTAAGATTGGGCACCAGGTGCCCTCTTTTCTGGGTACCAGGAAAAGTATGGAATAAAAACCTTGGCTATCTGTTCTGCAGGAACAAGCTGAATTGCCCTTATGGAGAGCAGGGACAGAACTTTTTGTGCATCTGATCACTGGCTTGGAGGAAGATCTGGGAACCCTTTTGGGGTTGGCAGTGTGTGGAAATAAAATTTGTACCCCTGGGATACTATGTTGAGGACTCATCAATCATTGGTGATGGAGGTCCAGTTTTTTTGCATGGTGGGCAAGTTTTCCTCCTAGGGCACAAGCAATTGGGTAGAGGTGAGCGGTGGAGTTGAAAAGTCATTGTGAATTATTTCCGTAAGGGGGTGGGTTAACACTCCCTGCTTTAGAAGTTGAGGTACTCCATTGCTTAGATCTCTGCATACCCTGAGACTGTAATCTAGGGTGTCTGTTTCACCTGAGTCTAGCTTGAGATGTTCTTGAGGGTGCTGGAAAGGACCAATGTTTTGAGGGGCAATGCCTACTAAATCTTGGAGGCTGCACTTGCAAAAAACCTTTGACTGTCTGTATAGACTTAGCCTTTTCTTCCATCTTTTATAAAACCTCTTCTGCTTTGGTGCCACACACATTGTCTTTGTTCAGAGGAGTGTCCAATAATTTTGATTTGGCATGGTCTGGCAAGGTCTGCTCCTTAAGCCAGGCATAACGTCTAAGTACAGAACCTGTGACTGCTGCCCTGCAAGATGCTTCTAGGGCATCAAACCTACATTGCAGAGTATGCTTGCTGACTTGGCTTGCAAAATGCATAAGCTCCTGTAATTCTTTATTTTATGCACAGTCAGGAAAGGTAGATAGTTTTGCTTAATAAGTTCCATAGTATGTTGCTGGCATTTCAGCATGTGGAACTGACAATTTAATTCTCTAATGGTGAGAGTTGCAGAGGTGTATACTTTGTTACCCCATCTGTCTAAAGCTCTGGAATCCCTGTCTGAGGGGGTGAGATTCTTACCTGTAGTTGCTTTTATTCCTTTAGGCCCTTGGGAGATGACCTCTGGGTCAGCAGTAGGATTTTTGAAGAGACATTTGTGTGAGTCAGGGACTCTGTAGTACTTTTCAGGTTTCCTTGGAGCAGGGGGTAAAGTATTAGGAGTTAGACTGGATTCCATAAAGACATCATCCACAACATCCAGAACAGGAGGGATAGCTAAGGGTCTGTGCTGTGGTAAATCTAAAAATTCCCTGAGTCGCTTTTTGGACTGAGGATAATCCTGGCATTCCCAATGGAAATGCTCTCTCAAAGTATGTAGGGTTTCACCAAAAGAAAAATCCTTTGGAGGGGAGGCAGAAGGAATGGATTCCTCTGCATCTGAATCCTCATAGTCAGATAACGGCACATCTTCATAATCAGAAACCTCAGAGTGGTCAGATAAAGCTGTTGGGGACAAGTCTCTTTTTCTTTTAGCAGGGGAAGGCTGGCTTCCCCTAATCAGCATGATCAGGTCTTCTACCATTTTAAGCATCTGAGATTGTAACAAGGAAGCAGGTGCTCGAGATTGGGTCGTCTGTTTTCTAGGTGTAGCTCATACTCTTGGACTTAGAAACTTGGTAGTTTTAGAAAGAACTGAAGACACGAAAGAAGTTGTTGGTTTGTGTTGAATATCGGTAGTGGAAAGAGCTTCCTCAGAAGTCGGTGCCTGCACAGCAGCTCCGGACCCATCCAAGGTAGAGACATCTGCAGGTTCCATAGTCAAAGAAGAGTCTTGTGGCATACCAGACTCCGAACGGGTCTTGGTAGCGGCCTGCAAATCCATTGAAGTGGGCATCAGAGGCTGCGAAAGTGCCTCACTGAGTACCAGTGAACTGGCAACTAGCTTAACGGAAGCATCATCAGCAGTTTTGGACATGTGGGGTCTGTCTCTGTCTTTATCCTTATGTTTTTTGGGAAGATCAGTACTTGGATGGCTTACCAAAGTCATTTCGGAATAAGTAGATTTAGAATGACAGTATTTAGCTACAATAAG
Source organism: Protopterus annectens (assembly GCF_019279795.1). Taxonomy (NCBI): domain Eukaryota; kingdom Metazoa; phylum Chordata; order Ceratodontiformes; family Protopteridae; genus Protopterus; species Protopterus annectens. The sequence goes on along the minus strand of NC_056726.1, from coordinate 1,030,060,048 downwards.
TGCCTGATGATGAATAGTTCGGTCATTGAACAAAGCACAAAACCAACAGTGAGGTACGTTGTGGTCTGGCCCTAAACAGGTGACGCAGTAAGGATGGAAATCTCGGTGTGGAATTTGCTTTCCACAGGCGAGACAATTGTTAACTTTTTCTGACATCGGTTATAGCAAGAAAAAAGGATCCCCAACGGGGTATTTAGCTTTAGAAGACTTCAAGATGATTCAATTTCGGAAACGAAAACTCAGGTAGCGGCCGACCAGCACTTGTGTGAACTGCTTCTGCTTCAGGCTCCTCGGCAAGAAAGACTGATGTAATGGTGTCAGCTGCCTGTTTTTATACATCTGACGACCTGATGTCAGTGCTGAAGCGACAGCAACTGACGCAGACATACTAAGCCTCTGGTATTTGGGCCGACTGAGGCTTACCCCTGGCAGGATAACCCAAGTGTGATGACTGCAAAAGTGAAAGACGAAGAACATCAGGGATTCATATATAGAAAGATATGCTGAAACATATGCTGATTTTATGTAACCTTGTTTGAGAGATCCATCCTAACTTCATATATGAATTGCAGATGGCAAGATGCTGGCATCTCAGTAGAAAAAAAATAATGTTTATTCATTTACTATTTGATTACTGGGTTGTCCAAATGTATTGCTGAACTGGCTCAGTGGAATGCACTAGCATTAGATTTCTAGACTTTTAAGCTGTTTTCCTTAACCAATTGTTCAGGAAATTAAACAAAACGAGATGTACGAAAAGATCTAACATATTAAAATTATAGCCCATTTTCATTTATTGAAGAACAGATGACAGCCATTTCTTAAAACTCTGAAACTTGTTCAGATAGAAGAATGAGTGATCCTTGTATCAATTTCTACCTCCCTGATCATTTCCATTAGTAAATAAAATATTGCATGTGGTAGTCTTGCTACATCATCTCTACTTATACAAACTGAAAAGGTGGAATAATTTTGTACTAGAAAATATGGCCTGTTAAAGAAGGCTAAAATAAATGTCATAATAGTCTCTACAAGTTCTGTTTGAAATGCCATGTCCATTTCTATTTAAAAGCCTATACCTGGAATACATACCTGGAGAGATGAGACTAAATCAGGGGAACACAATCTTAAAATTAAATATCAGTAAAAAAAATGACAGATACAATGCACAATGCCTCTCAGGATTCTGAAATGTACTTATTATTATGAAAAAAAGATAATTTGAAAACTTTGGTTAATACTGATACCCACCCCACCATCGAACACACACACACACGCACACACACGCACACGCACGCACACACACACACACACACACACACACACACACACACACACACACACACACACACACACACACACACACACACACACACAGAAAAATAATATAACCTAGTACTGAGGAAATGTAGTTTTCCGGCCTTAAGTGTAGTGCATGTTTTCCTTAAGGAAAACCAAAGCAAAACAGGGAAAATTAGTTAAACAGGAATGATTATTCTTGATATTGACATACAAATTACTCATATGCAAGCCTCTAGTGAGCCCTGTTACATTAGGTCTGGTGTGATGCATAGCACTGTAATGGCATCTACACAGCTATATGTTCTCACTGTCTCCAGCTTCATCAAGTCTGTTAGGACCCACAACATCACATTGACATCTAAACTTCCATGTACACATAAAGTGTACATTACTATATTACCTCTGCTGGGCTCCATCATATCAAAAGGCATTCACACTCTTATATGCCTGTGGTAAGGTCTGATATTTCAGGTCTTTTAGGATTTACACCATCACAGCAACATCCACACTGCCACATGCACCCAGTGTGTCATGCTACTTCAGACCTAGTACAATTTAGCAACAGAAGACTTGATTTAATTTTACAATATTGTGAAGAATGAACTGACACATTCCTACTCACAACAGAAACTCATTAAAAAAAAATCAAACCAAAGTGAAAATCCGATTCCATGACCAGACAAAAGCAAGAAATCTTGGATGGAACCATCTGGGAAAATAACACTGGAGAATCACTCAGTTCTTTTTGTTACAGTCTGTCAGCTGTGAGTGCCACAATGACTGAACTTTCTGTAATATGTGAGTGCCACAATGACTGAACTCTCTGTAATCTGTGAGTGCCACAATGACTGAACTCTCAGCAAGCCAGTGAAGCAGATTCACTGGTCTACACTTCTACCACTGATTAAAAATCCTCACCGATGACCATAATGATGTCGGCACCTTCAATGTCTGTAGTCATTTGATCAGCAAAGGCATGTTGGTCAGCTACATGTGTACTACCAAATCATCTACTATAACCTCTATTAACATACAGTAGGTATGTTGATGTCACGATGTATCCAATGTCAGTCCTTCTGTAATTGTTTATGTAGTCACTCACAACCCTACTGTGTATTATTGTTAAGATATTTTGCAATACATCTGATGAGTTTTTCTTGTTGGCGAATAGCAAAATGACCTACTATTAAGCCATCTCTTATAACATTAACCAAAGTCAAAGTAAACTTTACTGTCATTCAGATCAACAAATGCAATGTATCACTGGATGAAATGTTGTTACTTCAGGCTCATGTGCATTGAAAAGCAGTTTTCACAAGAGGGTTTAGGAAGCATATAACAGAGGAAATGCTACACAGAAAAGATATAAATATATACCTAGATAACTTATCCACCTCCAGTTTTAAGATAGGTTAGAAGCATAGCATAATTCACAGTTCCAATACATGTGTAAGTAATAATTTAGTTCAGATTGCATAACTTAGATAAATAGAATAATTAAATTCTACGACAGTAAAGACAATCATATTGCACTTATGTTTTCATGAACTGAGGTAATATTGACATTTTTAAAGCTAGTTGTTCCAACAGTTTGATCACTTGTAGAAATAAACTATTCTCGAATCTTGATATTCTACACCTGATGCTTCTTTATATACATAAAATGCAAATTTATTTATTTTATTTATTTATTACATTTGATTACCAGGTAGTGTCCGACTGGGCACTTAGCCCGTTTTCAGCAGCGACCCGGGGAGAAAAGCTCCAGTATTAAGTTACATAGATACATAGTATTACGCTTTGTAAAAGTTATAAAAACAAAATGAAATTCCAGCAAAGCTAGAGCTTCCAATAAGTGACCTCACAACCCTCTTGTGTCAGAGGCACATGAGATATATGCAAATGATTCTTATGAACATCATGTGTTTCAGCTAATTGACAATTTTGAAAGCCCATGACTTATTTCGTCATTTTAATGGACAATTTCAGGCCAATAAAGCCAAACCTAACTAGCTGTGGATATGCATATTTCAGGCTTGTTACAACCTCATCAGCACAACACAAGCAAAGTGTTTGACTAAGCATAAGAAACACAGGGCTGTTATACCCAGCTGATGTCCATTATCATTAGGGTCACTGCAAAAATATCCCAAACAACAAACTAAAACAATGAGTGAGAAGATGACTGAAAAACCAATCAATAAAAACAAAATGAAAACACCAGCAAAGCTAGAACTTCCAAAAAGTGACCTCCCAACCTTCTTGTGTCAGAGGCACATGGGATATATGCAAATGATCCTTATGAACATCAGGTGTTTCAGCTAATTGGCAATTCTGAATGCCCATGACTTGATTTGTCATTTTAATGGACAATTTCAGGCCAATAAAGCCAAACCTCACTAGCATTGGATATGCATATTTCAGCCTTGTTATGACCTCTTCAGCACAGCACAAGCAAAGTGTTTGACTAAGCATAAGAAACACAGGGCTGTTATACCCAGCTGATGTCCATTATCATTAGGGTCACTGCAGAACTATCCCAAACAACAAACTAAAACAATGAGTGAAAAGATCACTGAAAAAACAATCAACAAAAACAAAATGAAAACACCAGCAAAGCTAGAACTTCCAAAAGTGACCTCCCAACCTTCTTGTGCTTTGTAAGATTTAACAAAGTCACCTGGTCATACAATATTTGTCAGCATACAATAATTGATATAACCTACTACATATATTACATGAGACCATACTGATACCTTATTACAACTAATAGAATAAAATGAGGTACGGCTGCTATCCAGAGGTCCCAGTTCCAGGAAAAAAAACAAACAATAATGAGAATACAGGACGAGACCACCACTACTGCATACATAAAAGTTCCAAGGTTTTCTTAAAAGAAATGAGCGCTTTCACGTGCTGAACACTGCACGCTTCTTCAGATTTCACTTTATCAATTGGTATACAGTTTTTAAATATACTAACTAATTCACTTTAATTAGAATCAATCAAGCAATATAATCAAATAAATCAAGTGGTTCAAATAACCATAGTAACTATTAAGAATACTGCTAGCCTAAGCTATTCATGACAAACACTGTGCTAGCAAATACTAAAGCTTAATATAATATAATACATACATTTTTGACTATAAATCATACATAAATCAGATATAATACATATGGTAAATATAATAAAATTATATATATAAAATTTAAGAATGGTAATAAATGAATTCATGTAGAAATTATTAAATGTGGTGTTTACTAAATAGCTTAATATTTACAGGCAACTAACACCGGCTTAATACTAACAAATTGATTTAAACCCGGTTCTAAATGTGCTCGTAGTTTAAAAATCCAACATAGTTTAATAGATTCTAAGTAGTTCTTATTATTCCCCCCCTCTTATTTTTATTTACTATCTGTAATACCCTAAACTCAAAACTATGATCTGAATAATTATTTACATGTTTTGCTAGGGCATTCATTTGATTATTTCTTCTTATATCATATAAGTGATTATACATCCTATCTTTTAACTTTCTGGAAGTCATACCTACATAGAATACTGGACAATGTACGCAAGTTGCCAGATAAATAAGATTTTCATCTTTGCAGTTTGCACAAAACTTTGGTATAAACCTATAATTAATAACAGGATGGATAAAATTTTGTTCCTTCGAAATAAATTTACACATGTTGCATTTATTACAAGGAAATGTACCCAATCTATTTTTATTTCTAATAGACTATTGACTTCATTTTGAAAGTGTTCAATACATAGGATCCTTCACAGATTCTTACTATTTCTATATGTAAAGCAAGGAATACTATGTACTATATTCTGAATCTTGGGGTCAACGGTAAGTACCTGCCAGTTCTTCTTAATGATATCTGTAATATTCTTATTGTCATTGGTATATCTAGTTATGAACGTTATGTTGGCATCTTTGCCTGGGCTGTTATACCCAGCTGATGTCCATTATCATTAGGGTCACTGCAGAAATATCCCAGACAACAAACTAAAACAATGAGTGAGAAGATGACTGAAAAACCAATCAATAAAAACAAAATGTAAACACCAGCAAAGCTAGAACTTCCAAAAAGTGACCTCCCAAACTTCTTGTGCTTTGTAAGATTTAACAGTCACCTGATCATACGATAGCTGTCAGCATACAATAATTGATATAACCTACTACATATATTACATGAGACCATACTGATACCTTATTACAACTAATACATGAGACAGTATTGATACAGAGAAGCAGTATCAAACATAGAAAACATTAGAGTCATGGGTTTTAGATACCTGAATATAGAGTGGTGCAGTTTGAACATGAAGTGTGTGGCTTGCTTTGCAGAGTAAAATAGCCATAGAGAAGAGAAGAAATAAAATTGGACATTGTAGTAGTGGTTCTAAAAGATAGTTGAGGAGCAAAACCTGTGAAACAATGCATGGAGAGAGGGGAATATAGAGTTGGGTTTATCCTGGTGAGGAGCAGGGCCAGATCCAGTTGTCTATGAGGTGATCCTTTAGCCTAGTTTTGAACTAAGAATGGCAGGGAGTGATTTGTATGTTTAGAGGGAGAGCATTCCAGAGCTTAGCTATTTTATTAGAGTATAGAGTCACCGTGGTAGTTCTGAGATTGAGTGATTTTGAGTAATGGCTTATCTGAAGACCTAAGGGACCTGCTGTTAACCTGTAGTTGGACTAGTGTTGATATGGATGGGCAGTTCTTGGGGTTGTGGATATTGTAGGTGAAGGTAGTTTGATTGAGGCTTAGTATGTTGGGGAGTTCTAGCCATTTTAGTTGTTGAAGAACAGTACAGTGATGGGTCTTGTGGAGGAGATTTGTGGCAAACTTTGCAATTTTGTTATAGCAGGACTCAGGATTATGGAGGTCTGTGTGGCATAGCTTGGTGAATGTTTGTGAGCCGTAGAGAATAGTAGATAGTAGTTGTGACCTAGCAGTGGCTACTCTGGCTTGGGGTGTTAGGTAGGGTTTGGCCCTATATAGTGAGCCGAGTTTTGCACTGACTTTTTTAGTAGTTTAATAGTTTAAGAGATGTGAAGATCAAATTTCAACCTGTTATCAATTGTCATACCTAGGAGCTTGGCCTGATTACTAGGCTCAGTTGTGGTACCATTAGCTGATTTAATGGGGTCGATATCAGATTGTCAAACTTTTAATAGTTCGAACCACTAAAGATCGAACTGTAGTGATCAAACTGTTAAAAGATCGAATTACTATAAAAACTATTTTAAAAGTAAAAAAGAAAAACAAAAGGGTGTAAAATATACCAACTCCGAGATTGCAATACAGTGTAGGAAACGGAAATCTTCATTTTCTGCACTATATTGCACTGAAGTGCGATCTCTGAGTTGGTATATTTAAGTAGCAGGGGGTGTGGGGGGGTGCAGGGGGGCTTGCCCCCCTGCTTACACCCTTTAGGTTTTTCTTTTTTTTCCTAAAATTGTTTTTTATAGAAATTCAATATTTCTGTCAATAAAGTTTGATCTTTAGTGCTTCAAACTATTAAAAGTTTGACAATCTGATTTAGACCCGATTTAATGCATAGGGGTGGGTAGTTGTGATTGGTGGGTTTGTAGGAGAAGGTTATTAGCTTGGTCTTGTTTGGGTTAAGGATAAGCTGGTGCTCTGATAGATAAGTATTGATGTCTTGGAATGATTTCTGCATCTTAGTTTGCAGTTTAGGTAGGGAAAGGGATGAGCAGATAAGGGAATGTGTCGTCTGCATACTGTATGATAGAGGCATGCTGGGTTGGTGAGTTTATATTGTTAGTAAAAATGGTGAAACATAGGGGGCTAAGTATGGATCCTTGGTGTACACTGGTGGAAACTGGCAGCAGTGGGGAGAGAGTGTTTTCCCATTTAATGGCCTGCTGACTGTTAGACAGATAACTGTGAAACCATGTTAAGTATGCTGTGTTAAGACTGTGTGAAACCAGTTTATTAAGAAGTAGTTGGTGGGAATTGGTGTCAAAAGCTTTTGACATGTCCAGGAAAATGGCTGATACTAGTAGTTTGTTGTTTATAAGGTGATGGATGGTGTTGGTGAAGGATACTAAAGCTATGCTAGTGCTGTGCTTGGGTCTGAAGCCATGCTGGGGGGGGCATGTCCAAAGGGCAGTTTCAGGTGTACTCTCCAGTCCAACTGGTGAATCTGGGCATTTTGAGGCAATGTTACAACTGCCTCATGTACACAGACAACCCCCTCCTCCTACCAACAAACACTAATACATTTTTTTTTTTTTTGGGCGGCGCAGTGGTGCAGCGGTTCATGCTGTCGCCTCACAGCAAGAGGTTCTCCGGTTCGATTCTTGGCTGGGGTGCCTTCTGTGTGGAGTTTGCATGTTCTCCCTGCATTCGCATGGGTTTCCTCCTGGCACTCCGGTTTCCTCCCACATTCTAAAGCATTTCTCCCCGGGCACCCGCTGAAAACAGGATCTGTGGAACCTAGTCGGACATTCCCGGTCAACAAATGTTAAATAAAAAAAGAAAAATAAATAAATAAATGCATGAAAACATACTCAGAGGCTCTAAATAAAATTCTGCAAAACCAACAGAGACCTCCAAAGCAAACATCCAAGCAACCTCCACCCCCCATCATAAACCATGAAACACATACTTCACAAAGCCAGTGTGCCATGCAATCACAGCCCTTAAGGCAAAATAACATACCCAACATACTAGTAATAGGTGACTCTATAGTCAGGCACACCGACGTTCCACTCACTAGGCTGAATAAGGAGAAGGTTACTGTTAGCTGCCTGTCAGGTGCCAGGATCCGCCACATAACACAAGCACTCAGGTCACTCCAGAACAAGTACAAATATGACTCTGTCATTGTCTATGTTGGTGTGAATGACCTGAGCCATACCTCCCTGGACTACATGAAAAGAGACATGGAAGAGCTCTCTGATCAAGTAGCCCAGGCCGGTATGACCCTGACCCTGAGTAGCATCCTGCCCTCACCAAGAATGATACCATGGTATAAAGAAAAAATTCTCAATTTCAACAATTGGCTAAGTTTCTAGTGTCATTCAAAGGGGATCCAGTGTCTGTCCACCTGGGATGACATGCTCGACAAGCCACGATGCTTTGCTAGAGACGGCTTGCACCTGTCACCCTTAGGCTTTCAAATACTGGCCAAGGCTCTTGCCACCCCCATAGTGCCTTTTTTAGGCAAGGCTCAAAAGACAAACCCCACCACCATAAATAGCACAAGTAACAAAAAACTGAGGGTAATGCTACTCAATGCCAGAAGTCTAAACCTCAAAATGCACACACTTGAGGCACTCCTCAGTATGAAGAAAATCGATATATGTGCAGTAACAGAAGCCTGGTTTAAGGCTCCAGAGAGCACCCCGGCACTACTGGGCTACAACTCATACCATACATTTTGGCCACAGAACCCAAATCAAAATACAAAATACGGGGGCGTATCCATATTCATCAAAGATACCCACACCTCCGGGTTAGTGGCACAGCACGATGCTTCAGATATCATCCACGTGCAACTAGCAATGGGAAAAACAGCAATTCAAATTGTAGCTTGCTAAAGATCACCCACCATGGCCCAAGACCCCCATTCCATGTTTCTGGAAACACTGGGAAACATAAAGGTCCTACCAAACACCCTAATATAGGGTGATTTCAATTACCCAAACATTAACTGGGAGAACTACTCAAGTATTAACTCCCTTGCCCAACTTTTCCTAGAATTTATAAACTCAAATGCCCTGATTCAACTGGTCAACGCTCCCACCAGAGGTGACAACATATTGGACCTGGTCATCACCAACATGGGTGACCGGTGTTCCACACCAGAGGTTAACCCCTCGCTGATTAGATCTGACCATAAACAAATCACTTTGGATATCCATATTCCGCCCACACCTCTGAACAAGAAAACCACCATGAAAAACTTTTCAAAAGCAAACTTCACATTACTTAAGACCAAGGTGGAAAGTTTCAAAGCCCCCATGTTAAAGGATAACACTGTCCAACCTGCAAAATCCTTTACTAATGCATTCTATGGGCAGCTACAGGAATGCCTGGATTGTGCCATCCCAAGCAAAACCAAGACTCACTCCTCCAAGAAAAGGAAACCAGTCTGGTGGGCTCCTGCCATAAACAAGCTATACAATAGAAGGAGGAAACTAGTACAGAAAAGAGTAAAATCCCAAGAAGGGAAGACATCCCTGATCAGTATCAGCAAGAAACTATGATCCCTCATAAAATCATCCAAGGCGAGCTTTGAAAGAAAAATTGCCAAGGACTCGAAAGATAACCACAAGGCATTCGTTAGCTATGTCAAGAATCTAAGTGGAAATGCTCAGATCTCCTCAGAGTTAGTACAGAATGGCACAAAATACACTGAACTGACCGATATCGCCAGCATCCCGGCAGGGAGGTTCAGCACAAACTTCATCCCTCTCTCACCCCCAAAAGGGCCCATAACCATACCAGAAGAATGTAGAGTCCCAGAAATCACAGACACTCAGGTTAAAACAGCCCTCTCCAAAGCCAAAAACACAGCATCAGTGGGAATGGATGGTGTCCCAGGCTGCGTCCTACATGAGCTCAAAGATGAACTAACCCCTCACCTAAACACATTGTTCAAACTCAGCCTCTCCAAAGGCTATATACCCATAGAGTGGCGCACAGCAACGGTTATTCCACTCCACAAAGGTGGAGCCACAACAGACCCCGGGAACTATCGCCCTATAAGCCTGACTAGCTTGGTCTGCAAGGCTATGGAGCACATCATCATGGAGCTCATTAAGAAAGACATTGGGAATCTCCAAACACTGGACCCTACACAGTTTGGCTTTGTTAAGGGCAGATCATGCCTCCCAAACCTGGTGGACTTCTTTGAGACAGTTACCAAGGCTATAGATGAGGGAAAGGTGGTACACACAGCCTACCTAGACCTTGCTAAGGCCTTTGACACCATTCCCCATTCTGGTATTATAGACAAGCTCACCAGCCTGAACATAAACCCCTACGTCACGAGATGGGTTGCCATCTGGCTCACAGACAGCACCCACATGGTGAGAGTTGCGGGAGCTAGGTCGGACTCTAAACCAGTTACAAGTGGCATTCCCCAGGGCTCAGTGCTAGGATCCCTCCCGTTCGGCATATACCTCTCAGAGGTGCAGCCAAGCACAGGAGGACTATGGGTGACCACGTTCACAGACGACTGCAAACTAGGGGCTATAATTGACTCTCTGGCTGACACAGACATCCTCCAAAAGGGTCTCACTGAGACTCATACCTGGTGTTAAAATCATGGCCTCAAGCTAAATGCCAAAAAGTGCATAGTCATCCCCTTTGGAAAAAACAAAGTACCCACAAACTACCACATAGGTGGTAGTCCCCTAAATACGAAAGATGCAGTAAGGGATCTGGGGACCCAAGTAGATAGTAATCTCACCTTTGATAATCACATTGCCAAAGTGGTTAGAAAATCCTTCTACATGGCCCACCTAATCACAAAAGGGTTCACATCCAGATTAAAAGAGGTCATTGTGCCCCTCTACTCATCACTCAGACCCATCATAGAGTAGAATGCCCCATTTGGGATGTACCTTACAAGACACCTGCAACAGCTGGAAAGACCACAGAAGTTCCTTACCAAGAGGATCACTGGCCTCAAAGAGGTGCCCTATGCAGCTCGACTGAAGAAACTCCAGTTGTACTCGGTTACTTACCGCCTACTCACAGGTGATCCCTGCATGACATACTAGGCCATGTCCAACCCAGAATTGATGGACATGCTCCACCTAAAGATAACCTTATCCCCTCGAGCCACACGCTCTAGGGATCTAAACCTCACCACAACAATAAATAGGACGTGCTGGAGGGATAGATCTCAATCTACATTAGGCAGAGCTCCTCACTAGCACTCTTCAAAAGGAACCTTGATGAGTGGATAGGAAACAGAAAGTTTACCTCGGGGATCACTTCAGTGGCTGTGCTGGACAGAGACACAGGGAACTAATCTAAGGGGGTGGCGAAAGCCAACACATTCTGGCTAGGCTTATATATGCCTTCGGGTAGATAGCCTAGTACCAACCTATGAACCTATGAGTATATACCCAGTTTAGTTGATGTTGATTTATTCTTCATATTATTTTCATCTTCATACATTTGCAGAATATAAAATGTGTGGATTGGTCATATTTTTGCCTGCTTAGTTTGAATATCTTGTTCTTGATGTGTGACTAATATACTTGTGACTGTATTCTGCTTCTTTAACTGCAGTAAGTCCATTGGAATGTATTGTCATTCATATCTTATTGTTTATTAACATTATTGATTTTTAATTTTCTTAAAAATATGGCATTGATGCTCCTTTTAAAAGTAAATAAGTGCCATGCTTTCAAAAGTATATATAGTAATATGAAATGCCACTTGCTATTTACCTGCTATTTTCATACATTTTCTTATTCCATTTCAGTGGCACTACGGCTAGTAAATGGCCCTCATGCTTGTGCTGGAAGAGTGGAGATCTATTATGGTAATGAATGGGGCACAGTATGTGATTATAACTGGGGAATGGAGGAAGCTGCTGTTGTCTGTAGAGAACTAGGGTGTGGAGATCCTGTTTCAGCACAAGAGGGAGCTCACTATGGACAAGGAACTGGACCAGTATGGCTGGATAATGTAAGCTGTAAGGGATCTGAGTCATCACTAAAACAATGCCCATCTATGGGATGGAAGAAGCAAAACTGTCAACATTCGGAGGATGCTGGAGTTCAGTGCAAATGTATGTACATCTTTTTAAAATGATAATTCATCCAAACAGCATTTTCATTATGACCTCTATCAGTATTTCCTTATACCACAGCAAAAGAAATATTTAAATGTCATAGAGCACAAGAAAATTTAAAGGTCTGTAACCCAAAATTGTTGTTTTGTTTAAATATTTATTGCACTACAAATTCAGAATTTAGTGGGCAAAGATGGTGTGTGTACGTATGTACTATGTACTATTTCATTGATATGCTTCAAATATGAGGTAGCTTAATTGCATAATTTTTGAAACTGGAAAAGTACACTGTCCATGCCCTTATGGACTGATGTCAGGTTTTCTGCCAACAGTATAAACTGATTTAGATTACAGTTCCTTTATCTTTGTTAAGTTTTCCAAATGTCAGCAAGCATATCCAAAGAAGTTTACATTTAGAAGGTAGAGACATAGGAAAATTAATTTTGTTTAGGTTATCAGTTCTCAAAGTAATATTTGCCAAGTAGCTAATTCTCAATTATGTGTGAGATATACAATTTCAGCTTCACTGTCTCATTCTTGATGGGTAATATACCCCTCCTCTACATCCACAGCATATAAACTCTTTAAGAGATGTTGTTTTTTCCAAATCCTTCTGTGAGGTGAATCAAGATGTGATGTGACATATTTAAATTTGATCAGGGGCATAGAAATTATGAATATCCTAGTCTCTTGGGGAAAAAGAATATTTGAAGAAAACTTAATTAAGATTTCATAAGAATATAGGAGAATAATAACTACAAATCACGTGAATCAGAAGACCATCTCCACCATGGAAAACACCACCCTCAAGATGTAGTCCGCACTTTCACTAGGGCAAAATGTGTTAGACCAGGGATGACTTTCATGTACCAGTTGGGCATCTAATATCTAGATCAATGTGACGTGTGCTATCCTCATTGATGGCATCTTCAAACAACATCCCCAGAAAATGTCTCACCGTTGGTTACACATGTAAAAATTCACATTCCCCAGTAAGTCCTAAGGCCAAGCCAAAAATGCTAGTTGAACCACCCCCCCAACCTTTACCTTACTGTCTCCCAAACTTTGTTATGCTTGCCATCCTGTCTATATCCAACTGACAGGCCACAATGGATCAGGTCTGAAAGGACCTTTCAGAGGTAAGAACACTAATGCTTTGGATCATGACAACATACCTAACTGCTTTGCTGTCAGTTTGAAGTGCTTTTTTCAGCCAGCTCCCTACTAAATCTGTTCAACCTTAGCCTCTAAAATGTCTTTATGCAGGAAGTGTGGAGAACAGCTGCAGCCATCCACCTCCACAAGGGTGGACACACCACTAAGTTCAGCAACTGCAGAGCAAACAGCTTTATCATTCTTATTTGTAAGGTAATGAAACACTTCATTGTGAAACGTATAAACAGCGATATTGATAGATTATAATCCATTGATCCTAATAGTTTGAGTATGCAAAACAAATATCCTTACTGCAATGAGGATGAAAATGATCGCAGTCATTTGACTTTCATAATTCATAGACTTCAGAAAATGCATGCTAATGTAAATCCTTTATTCTAGCATCATTCCAAGTTTATAAGAGCAATATTTAAAAACTGTCCTTGATGTTGGACGTTCATCTATCATTATTTTTGGCTTTCTACAAAATTCTTCTGCTAAGAGATGGAGGTATGGCTAAGCTAAAAATGGTTCACCAGATCAATAGCCTGGCATAAATCTATGAACCTATAGGTATTACACAGACTCCACAGTCCCTGTGCTCCCTTTTAATTACCATGGAACAAGTCCTGTTAGCCGTCCAAAAGCTAAGACCACCTCATCCATGTGCTTAGATATGATACCAAGTTGCCTGATTATCAGTACCAAAATGGCTTATATGAACCATCTATATAACCTGTTTAATCTAAACCTCTCCACTGGAAACATTGATAAATCCTTGAAAACAGCAGCTGTAATGCTAATATACAAAGGTGGCCCAACCACAGTTCCTAATAAATATATAGCCATTAGTCTTACTTGTTCACAAGTGAAGCTATAGAAGGTATTGTCTCAAACTTCATTAATGTGGGCATTGTCTTATCTCTGCATCATATCCGATTCAGCTTTATCCAGGAAAGGTCCTGCATTTTTATTGTATTAATTATTTTAAAATGTCATTAATGTGGTAGATATTGGTTACGTAGTATATACAGCATATGTGGACTTGGTCAAGGCCTTTGGTACTATTTCACATGAAGGCAATATTGACAGATTTGTAAATCTAAATATATATCCTTATTTTGTGTAGTGGGCAGCTAACTGGCTGCCTTAAAGAACTCATGTTTTTAAGAGTCAGATTGGCAGTACTGGATGCAAAAATGCTACTGGGGTTGCACCTCAGGGCTCAGTGTTGGGACCTCTCCCATTTGGCATCTGTTTCTCAGAGCAATAGGACAATACCTCTGGACAGTTATTATCTAACTTTGTAGGCAGCTATAAAGTGTGTTGTTATTCACCCTTCCTCTTACTCATAATTGTTCCAATGTGGTTTAGAACATAACAACTGGTAAAAGGATGATGGTTTCAAACTAAAAATAAAATATATAGTACAGTTAATTCTGGTAAAAAAAATCCATATACATGACACCCCTCTCCAATTAGACACTTTCCAAAAGGATATGGGAACTTTTGTTGATAATTCCTTATCCTTTAATCATCATGCCTATGAGTGAACCGTCTCCAACTATTCTCTAGAGATGTGGTATTATATACTAACACCACTCCTAATAACCTCCTATCTTACTACTCTATATGAAACCCAAACTCTTTCAGGGATCACAGTTTCCAGGGCTGAGTCCTACACCCCTGAATCTACTCTTCCAAACTTCTATCATACTCAGGGGACTTGGTTGGATACAACTCATTGCTCTATACTTCCATACCCTTACACCTCAAATAATATTAACCTTAAACAAAAGCAGTCCTACAAAATAGTGAATAAATTCCTGAAACTCATCTCCAAATTAAGACTAAACTTACTAAGACCTGGGGACATACATCCTAACCCTGGTCCTGCCAATATTCTCCAACACTCATCCCTTTTCAATGACCATAAAGCTAATCCCATCATGGCACGTCCTACAAATTCCCTTCTCACCTGCCATCTGAACATAAGAAGTATTAATAATAAGGTACATGAACTTCATGCTGTCATAGTTGACCTCTCCCCAGATATCTTGTGCCTAACTGAAACTTGGCTAAAACCAACCACTATGGACAATGAAATACTTATCCCCGGGTATAACATACATAGGAGACCAAGCTCTAGAAAAGGAGGTGGGGTAGCCATTCTCTATAAATCTGACCTAACTGTCTCTATCGATGTCACTCAACCACCTCAGATTAACAATGCGGAGATCCTTATTTCCAGGCTACAAATTAACATAACCAAATTTATCTATATAATCTGTGTGTATATTCCCCCAGGTAAGAACACAGAAACTCTTGAAGCTATCCTGCATTGGCTATCAAGTCACTTCCCTCAAGAAACCTTAGTTCTTGGGGACTTTAATATAGACTGGTCTTCCTGCTCCTCTCAAACCCCTTCCACTCATATAAACCTATACTCCTTCACTCAAATCATTTGCACTCCTACCAGGATAGATAAATCTAACCAAAAGGAGAGTATACTGGATTTGGGTGCTTATTAATAGTGATCCCAACCAATATACTGCTGGCTCCCTCCCTGATAGCCTTAGTGATCACCATCTCACCTACATAATCAAGCACAAAATTACTATCCCAAAGAACTCCACACTAAGATTTGTCAGAAATAAAAAAAATTCGACCCCACCAAATTTCAACTAGAATTAAATTCTTGCAACTGGACAATACTTAAATATTTACCATTAGATGAAGCAGTACAGTATTTCAACACAAAATTCCTGGAGATTCTTAACTATCATGCCCCCATTCGTTCAAAAATAACTAAGACAGGAGATGTCCCTTGGCTCTCTAAAGAAACCAGGCAAAAAATGCATCTCAGAAATAAAGCATGGTCTGTTTGGCGCACCACTAAAATTCCTCTTGATCAAATTACCTACAGACAACTTAGGAATGAAACCAAAAGACTAATTATACATGATAAAAAGCATTACTATTGGAAACTGCAAACTGAACATCAAAAATGCCCACAAAATTCTGGGCGGGATAAATAATCTCCTTCACCCTGGTCGCTCTACCACCCTGTCCTGCCACACTCATAGACAAACCATGGGACTCTGTCTCTAATAGCTTTAATCACTTCTTCACCGAGACAATTCAAACCCTCTCAATCAACTCCCAAATAACTCTCATATCCTTGATACTCCCACCAATAAAAATACTCCCCATTTACCTTTCAGCCTGTAGCTACATCATTCATTTGTAAATTAATCAAAAACTTAAACCTACCACACTGTCAGCGATCAACTTCCAGCTGAATACTTACAAAAGGCAGCTGAAGCGACCCTTTCCTGTCAATACTCATTAACCGCACCCTCACAGAGGCCAAAATCCCTGACATCTGGAAGGTATCCTATGTTATTCCTCTCCATAAGGAGGTACCTCCACAGACCTCTCTAACTACAGGCCCATATCTATACTCTCCCCCCTATCTAAAATAATGGAAAAATGTGTGCAGAAACAGGTTATGGAACACCTACTTGCCAATCACCTACTGGCTGATACTCAACATGGTTTCAGACCTCTTCATAGTACCACCTCTGCCCTTCTTGCCTTCTCCAATACCATCAATACCCACCGCAATAACAATATTATCTCCTCAGCAGTATTCCTGGATCTGTCCAAAGCCTTTGACATGGTGGACCACAAGCTATTAATTCATACACTACACTCATTTGGTCTGGATACCACTTCTATTCAATGGTTTAGTTCCTATCTAAATGGTGAAAACAAGCAGTAAAATGGCAGACTAAACTATCTAACTTACTTCCCAATACTCTGGGAGTCCCTCAAGGCTCATTTAGGACCACTACTATTCTCGATTTGCGTTAATGACTTGCACACAGTCGTATGCAATGCTAATTGTATTCAATATGCAGATGACTCGCTGATTTGCTCGGTACAACCCCTACAGAGTTACAAAATATGACCCAATCCACTTTCAGTAAAATAGAAAACTGGCTCTCTAGTCGCCGCTAAGATACTTAATCCAAAAACAAAAATGTTGCTGTTTTCACCGACACAAAGGTCAAGCCCCTTTAAATTCTGATCCAAGCAAAGGACGGGACAATTATCTCTCCGGATCCCTCGACAAAATTATTAGGGGTAACTATAGACAATAACCTAAAATTCGACACTCATATAAACTTAATGATTAAATCCATCAATAAGAAACTAGGCTCGCTATATAGAATAAATAGATTCTTGACCCCCCAAGCTAAATCCGCCATTGCCCAAACCCATCTTCTATCCACACTCCTGTACTCATCCCCCTTATTACAGAATATTAATAAAACACTCATGAACAAACTCACTATCTGCTATAATCATATGTTTGTTACTGGATTACCATATAGAACCCATCACTGCACCAATTTAACCCAGCTAAACTGGCTTGAGCTACCAAAACATATCTCATATAACCTACTAGTCCTTGCCCATAAAATAATTTACAACCCTGACTACTCTCCCTCACTCAAAAAACTTATCTCCCTCTGCAACAACCCTCGTACACTGAGATCATCCAGCCGCCTCCTTATCCAAACTTGTAAAACTAATAACACGGCCGGAGACTCTCTTCTTTCCAACTCAGTAGGGAGAATCTGGAACAAAATTCCTCCTGACATTACCTCACTGCCCTCCTTAAGTCTATTTAAGACCAAACTAAAACTCTATCTACGGTCAACACATACCTGCTACTGACCTAACCCTAGCTAGCTATCTCTCTGAACTTACATTGTTCCCAGACTCAGGGTCTCAAATATATCTACTGAATCATATCATGAATATATTGTAATCACAAACTTTATCTTGATTTGATTTTTATAAAACTAAAACCTTACCTGTGTTATTTAATATATAGTTGTTTTTTCCAACTTGTTTGTATTGTCTTGTCTGGAGCTTTTCTCCCCGGGCCTCCGCTGAAAATGGACATGTATCCAGTCGGATCCTCCCGGTTAACAAATGTAAAATAAAATAAAATAAATAAAAATAAGTAGATTTTAAAGCCTTCTTACTAATCCATCTAATTTCCAAAGGCATTTTCTGTAGATCCAAATAAGTCTTAATCCCTCTTTACTCATATTTCATCAGATCCATTATTGAATGTAATGCCTATTTTGGTATGCATTTACCTTAGTATATCATTCAACCTGGGAGGCACCAAAGATACCTTCTTCTTCTTTCAGCTTTTCCCAGTTAGGCAATGCCACAGTGGATCACCTGTCAGCTCATGACTGGCAGTGGAGTTTACGGTATCGAGTTGCCATCCCAGTGCCCAACCTTCCACAGAAGGCACACACCAAAGACACCTACCTGAAAAAAAAAATCAGTGTTCTTAAAATTCATACGTGCCAGCAGAGAACAGCAGCCCTCTCTCTGTACTCAACTTCTTATAGACTACTCATTTTGTTTAGCCTAGAGTTTGGACAAGGAAAGAAAAGATCCACCTCTCTTTAATCTCCTTTTCCTTTGCAAAACAAGGGGTTTCTCAAATATCTTATTTAAGGAACTAGGCATTCATCAATAGATAAATAAAACAGGTTGGTGTGATAGATTCATATCCCAATGTATCCTCTACCACTCGAACAAATTTCCACTACATGTTAGGCAGTTTAGCACCCCTGTCATCTTCATGGCAAACTGAGATAACTGAGGCAGGACATCAGATTTTTGCCTGAGGCTGAAGGAATCTTTTGAATATAGGAAGTTGGTGAAGTTTATAGTGGTCTGCAGACAGATTGCCTAGTACACACCTAAGAACCTGCAAACCCATGAATCTGAACATTCTTATCCAATGTCACAGATAATGGCAACATGAAAATTAATTAGGTGATACTGGTTTGA
The DNA here is from genome assembly GCF_019279795.1 of Protopterus annectens. Classification (NCBI taxonomy): domain Eukaryota; kingdom Metazoa; phylum Chordata; order Ceratodontiformes; family Protopteridae; genus Protopterus; species Protopterus annectens. Next base: position 1,030,040,900 of record NC_056726.1, on the reverse strand, counting down.
GGAGGAGGAAAATAAAGAACTTTGATGATGCAATGGGATCTCTCTGCAGTGTGCATCACATATGGTCATTGCATTCATAACCCAGAGGCTCCCTTCACTCTGGAATAAAATCCCAGTCTACGTTAGGCAGTGTTACACATTGACTCTCTTCAAGAGGAATCTTGATGAGTGGATGGGAGATCGTAGGTTTACCCCGGCTATCACTTCTGTGTCACTGTTAGACAGAGGCACAGTATACTAACCTCAAAAAAGGCATAGCAAAATTAATTTAAAATGGGTGGCGAAAGCCAAACACACTCTGGCTAGGCTTATAAATGCCCTAGGGCAGATAGACTAGTATGAACCTATGAACCTATGAACCTATGGATGGACATTCCTTCTATCTGAAACACCCTTTTTTCTTATTTTTGCACACATGAAGTTGATGTGTTACTTCAAAAGTGACAATCATCTAGAGCCAAGGATTACAGCACTGGGTAGCTAGCCCTGCTTCCGCAGTATGGATGGACAATCAACAGATGATTATATTGCTGATCATATGTTAAATAAGATGCCAGTGGATAATAAATGAACAGGACATGTCTTCTTGTGGGGGATTCATTTTTGCTTGGAATGTAGTAATATTGGTAGGAGGGTGGATAGAGAAGAGATACGTGCCAGCTACCATGATGCAGAGGTTCTGAGATTACATCCTCCAGTTCATAAAAATAGCTGCATTGGGTAAAAAGACTGTTGTCCTTGTCCACATAGCAATATACAACTTTGCCAGAAAATGGATAAGAGCATGGCAAGAAGATGTAGAAAACTGTGTGGGGTTATTACATGAGTCAAGGTCAGAAAAAAACTCTCTGCAAGTAGGACCAGGTGCAAGGCAGGAACCAGTACAAGTAGACAAAATTGCCAGCACCAAATAAAGTGAAAAGCATCAAATGAGGCTAATAAATAGAATATATAAGTATTTTATTTAAAAGTAATAAACAACCCAGACCGGTTTCAGCCAACAGGCCTTCCTTAGTGAGAATGAAAGTAATAGCAACTTTGAAGTGACACACACACACACATATATTTATATATATATATATATATATATATATATATATATATATATATACACACACACACACACACACACACACACACACATATATATATATATATATATATATATATATAAATAAATATAACACACATATATATATATATATATATATATATATATATATATATATA